>NW_022991821.1:0-31335 GCF_902827175.1 Gymnodraco acuticeps
TATATTTACAAAAAAATATAAATATAAACAACAAATAAAGAACAACATGTTGATCACATCTCCTCAAAGCCACCAAACAACTTCCTTTAAAGGGGAGCTATCATGCTAAATGTACTTTGTGATGTCTTTCATACTTCAACACGTGTCCCCGGTGCGTCAGGAAATAAAACCCTCTCTCTCTTCCTCCGTACCCACATCTTTTAAAAACAGGGGAACAACGAGCGGATACAGATTCCATCCGAACTGACGTCAAATCGGCGGCAGACCCGCAGAGAGTCACTATCAGAAACAATGCCTGACGTGTTTTGGACGTCTTTGTTTACATTAGCCTCGCTAACACTCAGAGCTAACCTGTACTGGAGAGCATGTGTTTGACAAGCAGGAAATAAAAAAGGAACTCACCTTGTGATAAACCTGCAAGAGAAAAAGCATTTGAGCTCCGTACTGTTTCAGAGATAATCCTTGATGTGGTTTAGAACAGGATGGCGTTTTATCACAGCAGAATTTAACTTTATATCCGGTAGAATTCTGATCAGGCATTAGCTCCGCCTCCTCTTTTCTTTTTTTTCAAGCTAAGGACCTAAAATCCGCGTTTCTCTAACCGGGCTGCAATAGAGGGGTTTGAGCAGAATGAGGCGTGGCTGCAACGGGGAATGGCCCTACAATAGATCTTTAAACTATAGCAGGTAGGTCCGCTTTAAACTGCAGAAACACTACATTCAACTCATCAAAAGTGTAGTTTAAGAGTTGTAAAAGAGACTAAATAATGCATTAATGATAGATAAGAAAGGAGTAAACACGGTTGTTTACACACTCTGCTTCAAGGTCTGTGACTCGAGAAGAAAGCACGATTCAACAAGGACCTCTACTTTCAGAAGAGGAGCACACCAACGCGAGCTCTGGGATCAACTCACATGAAAGATGAAACCCTGCTCCACCAGCAGCTCTCAGGTATCATGGTACCATTGAGACAAAGACATCTGAAGTCACTTGTGAACATTACGAGTACTGATGTGGGCTCATAGCTATAATGCTGCGTTGCTATGAGACGGCGATAAGGCACTATCGGTTTGTTTGCATTAAAGATGTCTGAGTTACCCACATCTGAATTCAACATTTTCACAGCAGCTGTTTCTCACTGGTTATATTTGCACAGCTCTGCTTTCATTCATGTTGAGCTTGTTTTGATGGAAATATAAATGGCATGTGTTTACACCGGGGCTTTGTGATTCATGCATTTGGCAAAAAGTGTCGAACAACGAATTATTATTATATATAATTATCTGCTCTGGATTTATTCCCTGAACAAAACCAACGTGCAAATTGTTCTGCAGCTCAGAGTCACATTTACTGATTCTCTAAATGTCTGCTTTGGCTCGAGTCATTAGTCATTTTACCTTTTAGAGAGAACGACTATAAACACCTCTCTGTTTGCCCTCATTATAAATACAGGAGAGGACTCTTTAAAGTAGAGACACTACATACTGATATACACCTGAACATCAGCAGGAGAGGACTCTTTAAAGTAGAGACACTACATACTGATATACACCTGAACATCAGCAGGAGAGGACGCTTTAAAGTAGAGACACTACTACATACTGATATACACCTGAACATCAGCAGGAGAGGACTCTTTAAAGTAGAGGACCTACATACTGATTATACACCTTGAACATCAGCAGGAAGAGGACTCTTAAAGTAGAGACACTTACATACGGATTATACACCTGAACATCAGCAGGAGAGGACTCTTAAAGTAGAGAACACTACAGACTGATATACAACCTGGAAACATCAGCAGGAGAGGACTCTTTAAAGTAAGACACGACATAACTGATATACATCCTGAAGCGATCAGCCAGGAGAGACTCCTTTAAGTAGAGACACTACATACTGATATAACACCTGAACATCAGGAGGAGAGGACGACGATTAAAAGGTGAGAGACACTACATACTGATATACACCTGAACATCAGCAGGAGAGGACTCTGTAAAGTAGAGACACGATAAACATACTGATATAACACCTGAACATCAGCAGGAGAGGACTCTTAAAAATGTAGAGACACTACAATACTGATATACACCTGAACAATCAGTACAGGATAGGACTCTTAAAGTAGAAGACACTACAGACTGATATAACATATACACCTGAAAACAGCAGGAGAGGACTCTTTAAAGTAGAGACACTACATACTGATATACACCTGAACATCAGCAGGAGAGGACTCTTTAAAGTAGAGACACTACATACTGATATACACCTGAACATCAGCAGGAGAGGACTCTTTAAAGTAGAGACACTACATACTGATATACACCCTGAACATCAGCAGGAGAGGACTCTTTAAGTAGAGACACTACATACTGATATACACCTGAACATCAGCAGGAGAGGACTCTTTAAAGTAGAGACACTACATACTGATATACACCTGAACATCAGCAGGAGAGGACTCTTTAAAGTAGAGACACTACATACTGATATACACCTGAACATCAGCAGGAGAGGACTCTTAAAGTAGAGACACTACATACTGATATACACCTGAACATCAGCAGGAGAGGACTCTTTAAAGTAGAGACCCTACATACTGATATACACCTGAACATCAGCAGGAGAGGACTCTTTAAAGTAGAGACACTACATACTGATATACACCTGAACATCAGCAGGAGAGGACTCTTTAAAGTAGAGACACTACATACTGATATACACCTGAACATCAGCAGGAGAGGACTCTTTAAAGCTAGAGACACTACATACTGATATACACCTGAACATCAGCAGGAGAGGACTCTTTAAAGTAGAGACCCTACATACTGATATACACTTGAACATCAGCTGGAGAGGACTCTTTAAAGTAGAGACACTACATACTGATATACACCTGAACATCAGCAGGAGAGGACTCTTTAAAGCAGAGACACTACATACTGATATACACCTGAACATCAGCAGGAGAGGACTCTTTAAAGTAGAGACCCTACATACTGATATACACTTGAACATCAGCAGGAGAGGACTCTTTAAAGTAGAGACCCTACATACTGATATACACTTGAACATCAGCAGGAGAGGACTCTTTAAAGTAGAGACACTACATACTGATATACACCTGAACATCAGCAGGAAAGGACTCTTTAAAGTAGAGATGCTACATACTGATATACACCTGAACATCAGCAGGAGAGGACTCTTTAAAGTAGAGACACTACATACTGAGATACACCTGAACATCAGCAGGAGAGGACTCTTTAAAGTAGAGACACTACATACTGATATACACCTGAACATCAGCAGGAGAGGACTCTTTAAAGCAGAGACACTACATACTGATATACACCTGAACATCAGCAGGAGAGGACTCTTTAAAGTAGAGACACTACATACTGATATACACCTGAACATCTGCAGGAGAGGACTCTTTAAAGTAGAGACACTACATACTGATATACACCTGAACATCAGCAGGAGAGGACTCTTTAAAGTAGAGGACACTACATACTGATATACACCTGTACATCAGCAGGAGAGGACTCTTTAAAGTAGAGACACTACATACTGATATACACCTGAACATCAGCAGGAGAGGACTCTTTAAAGTAGAGACACTACCATACTGATATACACCTGAACATCAGCAGGAGAGGACTCTTTAAAGTAGAGACACTACATACTGATATACACCTGAACATCAGCAGGAGAGGACTCTTTAAAGTAGAGACACTACATACTGATATACACCTGAACATCAGCAGGAGAGGACTCTTTAAAGTAGAGACACTACATACTGATATACACCTGAACATCAGCAGGAGAGGACTCTTTAAAGTAGAGACACGACATACTGATATACACCTGAACATCAGCAGGAGAGGACTCTTTAAAGTAGAGACACGACATACTGATATACACCTGAACATCAGCAGGAGAGGACTCTTTAAAGTAGAGACACTACATACTGATATACACCTGAACATCAGCAGGAGAGGACTCTTTAAAGTAGAGACACGACATACTGATATACACCTTAACATCAGCAGGAGAGGACTCTTTAAAGTAGAGACACGACATACTGATATACACCTGAACATCAGCAGGAGAGGACTCTTTAAAGTAGAGACACTACATACTGATATACACCTGAACACCAGCAGGAGAGGACTCTTTAAAGTAGAGGCACTACATACTGATATACACCTGAACATCAGCAGGAGAGGACTCTTTAAAGTAGAGACACGACATACTGATATACACCTTAACATCAGCAGGAGAGGACTCTTTAAAGTAGAGACACTACATACTGATATACACCTGAACATCAGCAGGAGAGGACTCTTTAAAGTAGAGGCACTACATACTGATATACACCTGAACATCAGCAGGAGAGGACTCTTTAAAGTAGAGACACTACATACTGATATACACCTGAACATCAGCAGGAGAGGACTCTTTAAAGTAGAGACACTACATACTGATATACACCTGAACATCAGCAGGAGAGGACTCTTTAAAGTAGAGGCACTACATACTGATATACACCTGAACATCAGCAGGAGAGGACTCTTTAAAGTAGAGACACTACATACTGATATACACCTGAACATCAGCAGGAGAGGACTCTTTAAAGTAGAGACACTACATACTGATATACACCTGAACATCAGCAGGAGAGGACTCTTGTCTTTGTTGATGTTGTAAATTGAGCTGCTTTAATACAAAGAAAAATGTCAGACTTGATTTGACGATGCAGTATTTTCTTACATCTGTTTATCTGTGAGTTCAATGGCCTCCTGCTCTCTCTCTCTCCCCCTCTTCCTCCCTCAGCTCCCTCAGCTCCATCACCTCCCTCTCTCCAGCTCTCTCTCCTCACCTCCCCCTCCCGTCTGTTAATTGGATGAGCTGTCACAGCAGTGAAGATGATTAAATCTGTGGCTCTGTGCCCACTTAGTGCAGATAAGTAATGAAAATTAGTGCAAACACATCCTCCGTCTCTTCTACTGCACGCGAAGTTCACCGGGAACTCGTAACGGACATATAATCAAGAAAATCAAGGTCAAATAGAGATTTACAACTCCTCGGGTTTATTTAGATTGCATCTTAATAATAATAATAATATACATTTCATTTGTATAGCACATTTTAAAAACACCGTCATCTCAAAGTTATCTAAGGAGCATATTGAATCAAATATGGTAATATCAAAAAGGTTGAGAGCATAAAGGGTTAGGATACAAAATAAATGAAATAAAGGGCAGTCATCTTGGTTTAATTGAACAAATACGTGAAAGGCACTTGCCGTCGAGGACGTTTTATTCCCACCCGAGGAAACACATTTGCATTTGTGAAAAGCACATGGGTAAATAAACTGGACGTATTGTCAGTGGCATAAAGACACTCGGGTAAATCAAGCAGTCGTTGAGCTCGTCCTCCGTTCATCCTGAGCGTCCTCTTCTGTCAATAAAACCTTTCTGATGGAAATCAGAGGCAGCTTCGGGTCACTTTGATAACAGAGGTGTGCATCAAGAGCTTTATTATTGAGCTGCGGGGATAATATATAACATCATTTATGGGTCATTGAGTGTGAGTGTTGGCCAGAGTCAATCAAAAATAAATAATTAGTAAATCAAAATAGGACTTATTGCAGTTAAAGTGTGTCATCGTCGACGTGCAGCTACGCTAATAAAGCACGAAATATGTCTTTATTTTTAAAGGTCTCCTCTCATGCTATTTGTAGGCATACCTTATGGGTCTCAGATATATAGAAATATATAAAAAACATGTCTGTGATGTGTTTTTCTCAAAATACAAACAGATTGTGCATTTTAGAAATCCCTCATATCGCTCTGTTCCAGTTAGAGAAACGCTGATTTTGGGTCCTTAGCTTGAAAACTAAAAAGAGGCGGAGCTAATGCCTGATCAGAACTCTACCGGAGATAACGTTAAATTCTGCTGTGATAAAACGCCATCCTGTTCTAAACCACATCAAGGATTATTTCTGAAACAGTACGGAGCTCAAATGCTTTTTCTCTTGCAGGTTTATCACAAGGTGAGTTCCTTTTTTATTTCCTGCTTTTTAAACACATGCTCTCCAGCACAGGTTAGCTCTGAGTGTTAGCGAGGCTAATGTAAACAAAGACGAGGTTACGTCCAAAATACGTCAGGCGTTGTTTCTGATAGCAACTTTCTTTGCAAAGAGCGTCTTCCATAATATTATATAGACTTTAAATGTAGATGTTTTATATTTGGAGCAGCGTTTTTTAATAATGCGTTTAAATAAATCCCCAATTAATGTTAAACAATGTTGAGCTGACTCCATTACATTTTTTCAGGCATAGACAATCTCTTTAAGCACTAACAAGTCCTAAAGCCCTGACTCAGCGTTGCATCACTTCCTGTCCCCTGGTCTGGAGGTCAATGGTTTTCTGAATGTGTTTTTTGGTTGTTATCCTGAAATAATGTTTGTGGTTAATACAAGCTGCAGAGATTTTAACGTTTTGTTCTGCGACATAAAATACGTCAGTAAATATTTTTTAAAACGGTGGTTGCCAACAAGCGTCTAAATGAGACGACTAAACGGCATCACACCCAACATTCGCCTCCTTTAGCTTAGCGGTGGTGACGTGAAGTCATGTGACCGTGCTGTAGTTCCTTCACACCTACGTCACTTCCGGAAGAAAATTACGGCCCCGCCCACTTTTTGGGGAAAACAACGCTGTCATTTGAATGGCGGTCGATACAAATTCTGAAGTTTTTGCCAATCCGATCAAATGTTTTTGAAAACCGTGGATTTGTGGATCTTCAAAGAGCTCGATTACGATGGCCAGACAGGCAAACAATTACATTAGATCATTGGTAATCGACGATCGGTCTCGATATATGGTTAAATTAAAATCAGTTGGCGAGGCTGTAATTTCTCCAGCTGTTATTCTCATGAGCGAGGTGGAAAGTAATAATGTTATCACGCCAGAAAGCTGCCGTGTCGTTTATTGATCCTCAAACATTAAAAATAATCAAGTGTTTCTGAACTTCCTCTAAGAAGAAAGGACAGTAACAGAAGAGCTCTGGGGCTTCAGGCTCGATCGCCGTTCAAATTACAGCGTTGTTTCCCCCAAAAGTGGGCGGGGCCGTAAAGTGACGTAGATGTTACTCTCATCTATGGACATCGATAGCCTACTGCTATATTTAACCATATATCGAGCGCGATCGTCGATTTCTAATGGCTTAATGCAATTGTTTGCCTGTCTGGCCATTGTAACCGGGCTCTTTGAAGATCCAAAAATCTCCGGTTTTCTTACATTTCTGATCGGATTGGCAAAAACTTCAGAATTTGTATCGACCGCCGTTCAACTGACAGCGTTGTTTTCCCCCAAAAGTGGGTGGGGCCGTATTTTTGGCCCGGAAGTGACGCATTGTTTACTCATCTATAGCCCAACATTAGCCTCCTTTAGCTTAGCGGTGGAGACGTGAAGTCATGTGACCGTGCTGTAGTTCCTTTATAGCCCAACATTAGCCTCCTTTAGCTTAGCGGTGGAGACGTGAAGTCATGTGACCGTGCTGTAGTTCCTTTATAGCCCAACATTAGCCTCCTTTAGCTTAGCGGTGGTGACGTGAAGTCATGTGACCGTGCTGTAGTTGCATAGTTTATATTATTTTCTGCTGCCTTCAGGGTCCAACACAGGAATGCGTCATCCCTGCAGCTCTCTTTATATCTTCCATAAGGCCTGTTCATGTTTTATGATGTGATTTATCATCAGGTGATTAAATGACACCGGGAGTGAATCTGAATACTAACGATAATAAAATAAACTAAAGGAGGAGAGCGTGCCGTGCCACACATCATACAGATCGAGATGAATGGGTTTTTAAGATCCATTTGACTCATTATTTACTCTCTTCATGTGCCTTTCATTTTAATGGTATTTGATTAATAAGTAATACCTAATTGCGTTTGACTGTAGGCTTAATTGCACCTTTGTCACATTTTAGTGACGGTTTTAGTTTTAACCCTTTGGGTAAAGGATGCATTTTATAAAACTATAAGCTACAAATGAGTCTGTTCTCCTGCAGAACACTTACCTTTCTCCAAACCAGTGTCAAAGAGGCAGGATCCATTAAACGCAACTCATTAATAAAACAACCCCAAAGAAAATCAGAATGAGTCTCCGATGTTTCGGGCAGTGACGCACATCGCTTACAGTTCGTGATGAACTGAAGGGTGTAATCACACTACTGTGGTGACATCAGGCTGCTATAAAGGAGCGCGTGCAGGGCTCTCTGGACAGAAGGACGCACGAGACTGCGGAAGAAGAAGCAGAAGAAGAAGAAGACGAAGAACGTGCTGCAGAGCTTTTGGAGACTCCGGCACCGCGTCTTTACGCACGGCGCGCTATGGACTACTGTTGAGCTCCGAAGCGAAGCAGAAGCAGAAGCAGAAGCAGAAGCAGCTCACTGCATTGTGTGCTTTTTGTTAAGAACTTGAGTATTTTTTAATATAAAAGCGAGTTATTTTTGTTGATAAGAAGAGGAAGAAGAAGAAGAAGAAGAAGAAGAAGAAGAAGAAGAAGAAGAAGAAGAAGAAGAAGAAGAAGAGGAAGAAGAAGAAGAAGAAGTTTCTAGCGCCATGAAGTTTCTGCTGTTACCGGTTTTTATGGCTTTTCTCGCCGTCGCCCAAGTGTTCTGCGAAGAACCCGAGCCGAAAGAAGAGTCTGATTACTGGACGAGCAGCAACCAGATCCAGGTACTCTGCAGACCTCCATCCACTGAAACTAACCCTCTCGTTTAGATTCTGTTCTGGTGCGAAAATAGGTGACTTTTTCTGATCGTTTTCTGTAAGAAAGTGGTAAACCGTGCGCGTGTGTTAATCGTTATTTAGCTTCTGATCGATATGAATTATAATATTCAGCATCTTCATGCCTTCCTGCACGCCTTAGTATCTGCATGTTGAGATGAGCAATACGGATATTTAAAAACAATCTAGAATAAAGTATTAGATGATTGTCTTTTAGGGTTTTTAAGATGAGTGTTTCTGCTGCTCTGCTCTCTGCATTCACCCTGATGGGATGATGATTAAGTGAAAGCTAATTACGTTTCACTTTCTGTGTCAAACTCTGATACCCGAGGCATTCAGGACCGTTTGTGACTTTAAGAAAAATCCCTTTCCGCTGTAACTCTGGGCTTAAAGGCAGTTCTCCTGCAGGTTCCTGAGTTTCCACTTCTCCACAATAAGCGGGATAATAAATAAAGATTCAGTAAATGCTCATTAAAATACCCCGAAGAAGAAATCTGAATTAGAAATGTTTTCTCTTACAGTTACAATAAATACAATAACAAAATAAAACAACTGAAAATATATAAAATAAGAAATATTGTAAAAAATATAAATAGCCAATATAAATGGAGAAATATGAATCCTATAGTTTCAGAATTAAGAAAATGCTACAGTTGCATTTTCTGTTGTTGCGTTGAAGTTTTAATAAATATCCAAATAATTTGTCTACAAAATAAAACAATATTAAATCTGAAAAAAATACAATATTTAAAATATATAAATAGCTTATATAAATTGAGAAATATGCATCATACACTTTATAATAATAATTTAAAAAATGCTACAGCTGCATAATGTTTAGTTTGAAACAAATACTAACAACTGAACTACAAAATAAAACAACATTCAATCTGGAATAATAAATACTGTAACAAATATAAACAGCTGATATAAATGGCCCCCATTTCTACCACTGGTGTAAATAATGTGAAGTATACTGGGACTAAAGGTGAAGGAGTCCTGACACAAGAAATATGATGAGAAATATAAATACCTAATAAAATGGAAAAATACGCATCGTAACAAAAACACGTAAGTAAAAATGCAGGAACAGTTTAGATGTTATTTATCTGAAGGCGACTTGTGGAACACACTCAGACGTTAGGACCCCATGAAGACGATGCCTTCAGCAGGAAATCCAATAAGAGCAGGCAGCATTGAGGACGCCTCTGAAGGCTCTGACTTCGGGGTCTGGAAAGGAGCCGAGCTGCTTTCCAGACCATAATATCCAGCCCATAAATCACCTGAACATCCTGCAGCAGCTTCAGCAGCGCGCGCGTCCGGAAGGAGACGCTCAATCAAAGTTTAACATGCATATTGATTTTACTCTGGGGGGGTGGGTGGTGTAGGGGGGGGGGGGGGGGGGGGGGGGGGGGGGGGGGGTCAGGAGGGGGCAAAACGTTACCTTTTAGAAGAGATAGGGAAGGAATGCATTCAGGGACGTTTCTTTGCAGATTTCTTGTATTTTTCTTTGTTTTTTTCAACTTATGTTTCCTGATTTTTGCAATATTTGACATTTATTTTCATTTATTTTCAATTTCTGAAGACGTGGTGGTAAGAGGGTAGGAGAGTAAAAGGGGTCGCACATTTGATCAGAGATAGGACATGTTGCATAAAGATGCATTCAGGGACTTTTCTCCCCAGTTTTTTTTTGCATATTTTAGCTTATTTTTGCAACATTTGTTCTTTATTTTTCATTTCTGAGGGTGTGTGCGGGAGGAGGGTTAGAGGTGGCACGTGCTATTACCTATAAGGGAGAGGACATGTTGCTTAAAGATGCATTCAGGAACACTTTCTTTGTGTTTTTATTTGCGCAATTTTGTTTTATTCTTTGAGGCTGTGAGAAAACTCTATTATCTAATATATAAGTTGCTTAAAGATGCATTCAGGGACAGCTACCATTTAAGTATTTGTATTGGATTGTCTCAGATACACATGTATTCTTATATCTTGTAATCCATTGCGCACATTTTTCCTTAACTTCTCATGTAAACATATTTGTATTTAATGATGTCTCACCATTTAAAAGCACTTTTATCTTTTGCATGTATTGCTTCATTTCGCCCCAAAATGTCTTTTATGAATTGTTTTAACCCGTTCGCTGCCGGATCCATACCCTAATATTCCTGGGCATGTATTGACGTGTTTCCCGCGCTTCAGGACGGATGGATGTCCAGAGATCCGTTCAGAGAGATCCTGCTGAGGATGACGAGGAAGCCGCGGCCGCATCAGTTCATCGGGCTGATGGGGAAACGCTCCATGGGTACGCTCTAAAACACACCTTGACTTTCATCTGTTGGAAACACATCGAAGTCTTCATCAAAGTACCCTAACCTTGATTCTCTTTCCCCCGCAGCAAATGCACAGATCACCCGAAAAAGTGAGTATGAATATCAGGAGGAAATGTTCCTGCAGCATTTTAGAAATACTGCCGTCTTAAATCCATTCTGAAAACCAGCAAAAAAACAATCTCTAAACTGATTTTATTTCATGTTTCAGGCAAAGTTAAAAATGTTAATTGATGTTAAGTGCTTTTCTCAATCCTTAAGTGTTTAATTGGCCTTAAAGTGATCAAATAGGGCCACATAAAGAGTATTCTCTTGATTTATCATCTTTAAAATGACCATAAATAGTGAAAAATGTCCGTCCTGATTCCTGAGAGTCCAAGGTGATGAGTTTAAATACCTTGTTTGGTCCCAACCACAAATATATTATATTTTATGGGACATAAGAAAAAAAAAAGCACATTTGAGACGCTGGAAACTGGATTCTCTGACATGAGAAATCTCCTTTAAGCGG
This sequence comes from Gymnodraco acuticeps, assembly GCF_902827175.1. Classification (NCBI taxonomy): domain Eukaryota; kingdom Metazoa; phylum Chordata; class Actinopteri; order Perciformes; family Bathydraconidae; genus Gymnodraco; species Gymnodraco acuticeps. Next base: position 11,642 of record NW_022991821.1, read on the forward strand.
TTGGTTTCTGCAGCTTCTGCGCATGTCTCCTCGAGCTGCTGCATGTTCTCTAAACGCTGCACTCGACGTCAAGTTGCTGGAGATGTTTCTTCATGAGGAACATTTGGGTTTTTATATCTGCATGAAGCTGCAGTGAGTTTGAACTTGTGGGCCACCATAGATTTCCAAAGCGATTACAATCAGAGCGACGAACAGCAAACTCACGTCACTGACAGTTACAATATGAAGTGCCAGATGTTTCAAAAGCACTTTGTGAAACAGAAAAGCCTTTGATGTTTCCTCCACCATATTTACAGATGGAGTTAAATATGTGTGTTTATGTGAGCGCTTCAGAAACGGCCGGTAATTAATGAACGAGCAGATGAATGGGTTCTGCTTCTGACGCCGGCCAACGAACAGGAAGAGACACAGAGGAGGAACAAAGAGAGGAGGAGGAAGGGATTAGTTTTGTGTTTGTACATTAGTCTCCCACACACAGCGGCACAAAAAAAAACACACACACACACAGCGGCACAAAAACACACACACACACACACACACACAGCGGCACACACACACACACAGAAATATGGCGTTTATTCCTCAAAGTCACTCATCATTAGGGAGGAGTGCTGCATTCAATGCCCGCGGGACATCTGAGGGTTCGATTGGATTGTTTCCGCCTGTTATGGATTATAACGAGGAGGATGTTTGCTCCACACACACACACACACACACACACACACACACACACACACACACACACACACCACACACACACACACACACACACACACACAACACACACACACACACACACACCACACACACACACACACACACACACACACACACACACACACACCAGTGATTGACAGCGGCTCCATCAGCTGTCAGTCTCATTTAGGGAACATTACTTAATTCAAAATTAAATTTTAACACAATTTGAACCTTAGTGTCTCTACTTTAAAGAGTCCTCTCCTGCTGATGTTCAGGTGTATATCAGTGTGTAGTGTCTCTACTTTAAAGAGTCCTCTCCTGATGATGTTCAGGTGTATATCAGTATTTAGTGTCTCTACTTTAAAGAGTCCTCTCCTGCTGATGTCCAGGTGTATATCAGAATGTAGTGTCTCTACTTTAAAGAGTCCTCTCCTGCTGATGTTCAGGTGTATATCAGTATGTAGTGTCTCTACTTTAAAGAGTTCTCTCCTGATGATGTTCAGGTGTATATCAGTATGTAGTGTCTCTACTTTAAAGAGTCCTCTCCTGCTGATGTTCAGGTGTATATCAGTATGTAGTGTCTCTACTTTAAAGAGTCCTCTCCTGCTGATGTTCAGGTGTATATCAGTATGTAGTGTCTCTACTTTAAAGAGTCCTCTCCTGCTGATGTTCAGGTGTATATCAGTATGTAGTGTCTCTACTTTAAAGAGTCCTCTCCTGCTGATGTTCAGGTGTATATCAGTATGTAGTGTCTCTACTTTAAAGAGTCCTCTCCTGCTGATGTTCAGATGTATATCAGTATGTAAGTGTCTCTACTTTAAAGAGTTCTCTCCTGATGATGTTCAGGTGATATCAGTATGTAGTGTCTCTACTTTAAAGAGTCCTCTCCTGCTGATGTTCAGGTGTATATCAGTATGTAGTGTCTCTACTTTAAAGAGTCCTCTCCTGCTGATGTTCAGATGTATATCAGTATGTAGTGTCTCTACTTTAAAGAGTCCTCTCCTGCTGATGTTCAGGTGTATATCAGTATGTAGTGTCTCTACTTTAAAGAGTCCTCTCCTGCTGATGTTTCAGGTGTATATCAGTATGTAGTGTCTCTACTTTAAAGAGTCCTCTCCTGCTGATGTTCAGGTGTATATCAGTATGTAGTGTCTCTACTTTAAAGAGTCCTCTCCTGCTGATGTTCAGGTGTATATCAGTATGTAGTGTCTCTACTTTAAAGAGTCCTCTCCTGCTGATGTTCAGGTGTATTATCAGTATGTAGTGTCTCTACTTTAAAGAGTGCTCTCCTGCTGATGTCCAGGTGTATATCAGTATGTAGTGTCTCTACTTTAAAGAGTCCTCTCCTGCTGATGTTCAGGTGTATATCAGTATGTAGTGTCTCTACTTTAAAGAGTCCTCTCCTGCTGATGTTCAGGTGTATATCAGTATGTAGTGTCTCTACTTTAAAGAGTCCTCTCCTGCTGATGTTCAGGTGTATATCAGTATGTAGTGTCTCTACTTTAAAGAGTCCTCTCCTGCTGATGTTCAGATGTATATCAGTATGTAGTGTCTCTACTTTAAAGAGTTCTCTCCTGATGATGTTCAGGTGTATATCAGTATGTAGTGTCTCTACTTTAAAGAGTCCTCTCCTGCTGATGTTCAGGTGTATATCAGTATGTAGTGTCTCTACTTTAAAGAGTCCTCTCCTGCTGATGTTCAGGTGTATATCAGTATGTAGTGTCTCTACTTTAAAGAGTCCTCTCCTGCTGATGTTCAGGTGTATATCAGTATGTGGTGTCTCTACTTTAAAGAGTCCTCTCCTCCATCTTTTCACCCTCTGTCTGAGCCGAGTCTGCTCTGATTGGCTCTGTTGTGATTGGTCAACCAGTTTAGAGATGTCCCGCCCCTTATAGTGATGTCATTATGTTACGAGACTAAACAAAGGACTTTTAAATTAAAATATATTTCTTTTAGGGCATAAAGTCAACTCTTTCGTTGGACTGATGGGGAAAAGAAGCGAAGAGGAGCCGGGTAAGTTAAACAGTCATATCTCAAAATGCCTGGTGGTGCAGGAATGAATCCTAAACCTGGGAATAAGTCAGCATTTAATCTGGAAGTCAATGGTTTTCTGAATGTGTTTTTGGCTGAAATAAGGTCTGTGGTTAACACAAGAGATTTTAACGTGTTGATCTATGAGATGATATAGAAGTAAATCAATGTGGAGCGCGTGTGTGTGAGTACATCTTAAATACATTAAAACATTATGAACGTGTTTTGATGTAAAAACAAAGCATTTTCTCTTTATTTCACAAAATCAGCGTCTCTTAATAGTTCTAGAAACTGTAGTTTTCTAAAGACCTGAAATCTTTAATACTTTAATACCGCTACCACAGTAAAACACTGCTATTAAACGGTGCTATATCCTATGCTTAAACAACATACTAGTGCTATGTGTGCGTGTGTGTGTGTATTAATGATCTCCTTCTTCGTCGTCCTGCAGATTCCTATGACTGGAACACATTACAGACGTACGATAAGCGCCGCTAACCTCATCGAAAACACCCCCAAAAATCCAGACGCTGCTTTTGTTTTTTCTCCAAACTGTGTGTAGCTGTTAGCCGAATAAAAAGAGATTCTGTTTCCACATCGTAGTGACGTAGCAGTGCTGTACCTGTGCCAGTTTCTTTAAAGGAGGAGGGGGATTCTCGTTGTTAGCATTACCTGCCATCCTGTTGTTGTGGAGCATCAAAGCTAAAGGCTGAATGGCTGAAGACTGCACTGCCGAAGTCACTGTAATAGTGCCTCATCTCTGTTTTCACTGATTGTTCTTTAACTCAACACACTCTTTTTAAAGGGCCTCCACCTGGACACATGGTGTGCGATATGACCTGTGTGTAACAGATATTAAAATTATTTTCTTTACTGGTTCAAATCCAGCCTGCAGCGCGTGATTCCTTGTGAGAAAATAACTTCTTTGTTTTTTATGTGGTGTAACAGCGCCCTCTGGTGGCGAAAGGTGGATTTATTTTAGCCGAAAGTAGAATAACAGCAACACAACGTGGAATCGGATATATTTGTTCAGGTTTTACTTTGTCCACGTCCTGTAGATTCATTTTAATGTTCAACACTTAAATTATGAATATGTTTAGATTACATTTCTTAATTTTCTTTCTTATTAAATTATCTAGAAAATAACCCGTTTTAAAAGGTGAGGTAACAGCGCCCTCTGGTGGCAAAAGGTGGATTTATTTTAGCAGAAATTAGAATAAAACAGCGACAAAAAGGAGAATTACATATCATTTTTTAGGTTTGACTTTGTACACTTCCTGTAGATTAGTTTTAATGTTCAACACTTTAAATTATGAATATTTTTCAATTACATTTCTTATTAAATTATCTGGAAATTCAATTTAATGCATTGGTAAATCCCCCTAACAGCAACAGTTAGTAGTAGAAGAAATGGTAAAGCGATCAAAGGACTGCACTTAAATAAATACTTAATCATAATGAATTAAATCCAATAAAACCGATTCTTTTGAAGCCAACAATTATCACATTCTCTTCATAATTTTAATTTAATTGCATTTTATTTCCAGGTTTAACTTTGTCCACCTCCTGTAGATTACTGATTACCTCTTGTTTTAAATGTGGTGCTGCAGCGCCCTCCGGTGGCAGGACATTTATTTGAGCAGAAATTTGAATAAAACAGCAAAATAAGTAGAATTAAAGTCAGATATAATGATAATGTGAGAAAGTGACTGCACTAAAAACAAGTATGTACTAATAATGAATTATATTCATAAAACAGCCTTGCAATAAACAAATTGAAGCCAACTCGAATAAAGAAATGTAATGCTTAAATGGTGATTAAATGTCATTTTATTTCCAGGTTTCATTTCGTCCACTTCCTGAAGCCAGTGTCAATGGCAATACCCACACATGAACACAAAGAGGTCCTTTACAGACATCATAAAACATAGATAGAGCAGCCGTGAATATAAAACCTGACCAGAGGTCGCGTTAACCGAATATTTTCCATCTATGACGGATTTTTTTTAACAATGACGGACAAATCTGAAAGCAGTCCGTCATTTTTGACGTATTAGAACAAACTCAGAACAGCGCCAAAGTTTCCCCGCAGCGAGGCTCCGGTGTTATGCCGTGTTATGCATGCCCTCCAAAAAGGAAATCATACCTTTCCAAAACTAACTGTGCCGCACAGATCATTGAAATGTCTGTGAGTTTTGGCTTTACGCTGTGCACGCTCCCGCGAGGTGCAGCAGCCATGCATAACACGGCGCATGTGAACTGTCCTCTCACTGCTCCTCCTTATCGGGGGTGTAGAAGGCGAGGGTGCGAGCCGAGGGGTCGCTGCTCTGCGTCCAGCGGGGGAGCCAGTAGTGAGGGAGCCACTGGGATCGACCCGGGAATCGCTGCTCGAACACCTGGCGGAAATAAAAGGCCTCTTTGGTGTGGGGGGGGTTGTGAGGAAACGTCTGGGGGGCTTTCTCCATCTGATCGTCGTTCACCTGAGAGGAGGACAACAACAACAACAACAATAAACACACTAAAGAAAGTATAAACATTACAGGCTGGTGCTTTATATGTTAGAATTAGGGATGCTCCGATCGCCAATTTCGGGGCCGATCGCCGATCACCGATCGCCGGAATCAGTATCGGCCGATACCGATCGCCGATCCGATCGAGTGGGCGGGGCCTAAATGGAAGATTTAAACATCACTTTAAATCTTACATTTAAAGTGATTTTTAAAACTCAGTTAATGCTCATTCACTGGAGCTTCCACGAACAACAATCAACTTAATTATTACATTCAAATGATGTACATTATTCAAGTTTACATTCACTTTGGAGAATAACACGGGAGAAATTAGCGGAAGCGCTCTCTTTTCCTCTCTCCCTCTCTCTCTCCCCCCTCTCTCCCTCTCCTGGCAGCCTGTCAGTATCTCATGCAGCTCACTGATCCAGTAATGAGTGACCCGACAATGAAGAATAAATATATTTATAATAACTAGCTTGTTCCAGAGGTAGATAAAATAGCTAAGTGTGTTAGGTCTAACTCTTACGGTACGTCCACACAGCAGCTTTTCAAAAATCTTGAAAATCTTGGAGCTGGGCGTGTCTGAAAGCTTGGGGATTTTTTGCGAGCAACGCGACCAACAACCAATCACATGAATCTCCCGCCCCCGACATACAAAGCAAAAAACCCCGGGGATTTTATGCGAGCAATATATATATATATAAACTCCCCAAACAGGCGAAAACCTACCAGTTTCACCCACTGTCTCTGCCACCTCCCTCCATGCCTGGTTCCTCCGGTTTGTATCCCGTTAATAGTTCTGGTCGTAAAGAACCGGGTGATTTGCTACCGTAATTTCTCGTTTGGAATATGAGGAAATGAACTGCGGTCTGGTTCTCCCTGTGTGTGTGTTTCGCTGCGCTTACCGGTCCAGCGGGCGGAGCTGCAGGATTTCTGCTTCACACACGTTGCAAAGCGCTATTTTACTGTCTTTTTCGGACACCTTAAAATAATGCCAGACCGGTGAAGCCATGTTGGCGAGCTTGTTTTGCCGCGCACAGAGAACAGTGTCATGTATTTTACGTCATGCGATCGGCTCTCGCGATCGGCATGTTTAGAGAGCACCGATCGATCGGTAGAGAGTGAGTATCGGCCGATATCGATCGGTGACCGATCGATCGGAGCATCCCTAGTTAGAATAATACATTTATAATTATGTTTTCATACCTTTATGGTTATTGGGAAACATACAAGCTTTTGCTCAATAATTTTAAAAAAACAACAAAAAAAAACGTTAGAAATATGAATTAAAAAAAATCGTAATAATAATAATATATAATTACTAATACAAAAAAAACAAAAAGATGGTTATAATAATACAAAATCAAATTAAAATAATAATAATATTGCATTCTTAATAACAAAAAAAGATAATAAAAGGGTTTATGTAAAAGTTATAATAAAAATAAGTATAATTAAAAAAATAGGAATAAAAAATGCCATGAAATTGCGCTATTTTCTGATTTGGTTATTAGTGCATGTAACAGTCACAAACAAATAAAACAACAAGCTGTATGCACGCGATCAATATTTGAATGATTGTAATTTTTTATCTGAACTGTGTTTCTCCAGCTGAATATAAAAGATAGCGGTCTCGTACCATGTCCTCCAGGTGCTCCTGCAGACAGACGTACCACGACTTCTTCACGGACATCATGCCGTCGCTGAAGGCCTCCTTGCGCCTCCACAGGATCTCATCTGGGATCAGGTCCTGGTCGCTGAACGAGTCCCTCAGGAGGTGCTTCTCCACCCCGTGCTGCAGGACGAACAGAAGAAGACATGTCTCTGTAATAATCCATTTATTGAACATGTTAGAAACAAAACAAACAAAAACAAAGAGAATCTAAATATTTAAAAAAACGTTCAAGGTATAAAAATATAAATTCTCCAATAGTTCAAACGGGGCGAGAAGAAGAAGAAGAAGCTTACAAACGTTCCTGGTTCTTCTCTAGCATACAATGTTCATGCAAATAAAAGATTAGGTCATCAAAGGTTAAACAAATAATTTCTTTGTAAAAAACAACCAAAAACAAATAACTTTTATAACGACAAGAAATAGCAAGCATGAGTTCACCGCTCCTGCTCAGAACATTCCGGATCGGGTTCTAAATAAGAGTTTTAGTTTAGTTTTTTAGTTTAGGAGCGAAGTTTGGCATCTTGTAAAACGCAGTTTCCTCTCCGTGTGAAAGTCTCTGGACGTTATGAGGTGCTTGTAGGAGAAGATAAGAAGTCTCTGGACGTTATGAGGTGCTTGTAGAAGATAAGAAGTCTCTGGACGTTATGAGGTGCTTGTAGGAGAAGATAAGAAGTCTCTGGACGTTATGAGGTGCTTGTAGGAGATAAGAAGTCTCTGGACGTTATGAGGTGCTTGTAGGAGAAGATAAGAAGTCTCTGGACGTTATGAGGTGCTTGTAGAAGATAAGAAGTCTCTGGACGTTATGAGGTGCTTGTAGGAGAAGATAAGAAGTCTCTGGACGTTATGAGGTCCTTGTAGGAGATAAGAAGTCTCTGGACGTTATGAGGTCCTTGTAGGAGATAAGAAGTCTCTGGACGTTATGAGGTCCTTGTAGGAGAAGATAAGAAGTCTCTGGACGTTATGAGGTGCTTGTAGGAGAAGATAAGAAGTCTCTGGACGTTATGAGGTGCTTGTAGGAGATAAGAAGTCTCTGGACGTTATGAGGTGCTTGTAGAAGATAAGAAGTCTCTGGACATTATGAGGTCCTTGTAGGAGAAGATAAGAAGTCTCTGGACGTTATGAGGTCCTTGTAGGAGAAGATAAGAAGTCTCTGGACTTTATGAGGTCCTTGTAGGAGAAGATAAGAAGTCTCTGGACGTTATGAGGTCCTTGTAGGAGAAGATAAGAAGTCTCTGGACGTTATGAGGTGCTTGTAGGAGATAAGAAGTCTCTGGACGTTATGAGGTCCTTGTAGGAGATAAGAAGTCTCTGGACGTTATGAGGTGCTTGTAGAAGATAAGAAGTCTGTGGACGTTATGAGGTGCTTGTAGAAGATAAGAAGTCTCTGGACATTATGAGGTCCTTGTAGGAGAAGATAAGAAGTCTCTGGACGTTATGAGGTCCTTGTAGGAGAAGATAAGAAGTCTCTGGACATTATGAGGTCCTTGTAGGAGAAGATAAGAAGTCTCTGGACTTTATGAGGTCCTTGTAGGAGAAGATAAGAAGTCTCTGGACGTTATGAGGTCCTTGTAGGAGATAAGAAGTCTCTGGACGTTATGAGGTCCTTGTAGGAGATGAGAAGTCTCTGGACGTTATGAGGTCCTTGTAGGAGAAGATAAGAAGTCTCTGGAAGTTATGAGGTGCTTGTAGGAGATAAGAAGTCTCTGGACGTTATGAGGTCCTTGTAGGAGATAAGAAGTCTCTGGACATTATGAGGTCCTTGTAGGAGAAGATAAGAAGTCTCTGGACGTTATGAGGTCCTTGTAGGAGAAGATAAGAAGTCTCTGGACTTTATGAGGTCCTTGTAGGAGAAGATAAGAAGTCTCTGGACGTTATGAGGTGCTTGTAGGAGATAAGAAGTCTCTGGACGTTATGAGGTCCTTGTAGGAGAAGATAAGAAGTCTCTGGACGTTATGAGGTGCTTGTAGGAGATAAGAAGTCTCTGGACGTTATGAGGTGCTTGTAGGAGATAAGAAGTCTCTGGACGTTATGAGGTCCTTGTAGGAGATAAGAAGTCTCTGGACGTTATGAGGTGCTTGTAGAAGATAAGAAGTCTGTGGACGTTATGAGGTGCTTGTAGAAGATAAGAAGTCTCTGGACATTATGAGGTCCTTGTAGGAGAAGATAAGAAGTCTCTGGACGTTATGAGGTCCTTGTAGGAGAAGATAAGAAGTCTCTGGACATTATGAGGTCCTTGTAGGAGAAGATAAGAAGTCTCTGGACTTTATGAGGTCCTTGTAGGAGAAGATAAGAAGTCTCTGGACGTTATGAGGTCCTTATAGGAGATAAGAAGTCTCTGGACGTTATGAGGTCCTTGTAGGAGATAAGAAGTCTCTGGACGTTATGAGGTCCTTGTAGGAGATAAGAAGTCTCTGGACGTTATGAGGTCCTTGTAGGAGAAGATAAGAAGTCTCTGGACGTTATGAGGTCCTTGTAGGAGATAAGAAGTCTCTGGACGTTATGAGGTCCTTGTAGGAGAAGATAAGAAGTCTCTGGACATTATGAGGTCCTTGTAGGAGAAGATAAGAAGTCTCTGGACGTTATGAGGTCCTTGTAGGAGATAAGAAGTCTCTGGACGTTATGAGGTTCTTGTAGGAGAAGATAAGAAGTCTCTGGAAGTTATGAGGTGCTTGTAGGAGATAAGAAGTCTCTGGACGTTATGAGGTCCTTGTAGGAGATAAGAAGTCTCTGGACGTTATGAGGTGCTTGTAGAAGATAAGAAGTCTCTGGACGTTATGAGGTGCTTGTAGAAGATAAGAAGTCTCTGGACGTTATGAGGTCCTTGTAGGAGAAGATAAGAAGTCTCTGGACGTTATGAGGTGCTTGTAGGAGATAAGAAGTCTCTGGACGTTATGAGGTCCTTGTAGGAGATAAGAAGTCTCTGGACTTTATGAGGTGCTTGTAGAAGATAAGAAGTCTCTGGACGTTATGAGGTGCTTGTAGAAGATAAGAAGTCTCTGGACATTATGAGGTCCTTGTAGGAGAAGATAAGAAGTCTCTGGACGTTATGAGGTGCTTGTAGGAGATAAGAAGTCTCTGGACGTTATGAGGTGCTTGTAGAAGATAAGAAGTCTCTGGACGTTATGAGGTGCTTGTAGGAGAAGATAAGAAGTCTCTGGACGTTATGAGGTGCTTGTAGAAGATAAGAAGTCTCCGGACGTTATGAGGTCCTTGTAGGAGAAGATAAGAAGTCTCTGGACATTATGAGGTGCTTGTAGAAGATAAGAAGTCTCTGGACGTTATGAGGTCCTTGTAGGAGAAGATAAGAAGTCTCTGGACGTTATGAGGTGCTTGTAGGAGATAAGAAGTCTCTGGACGTTATGAGGTGCATGTAGAAGATAAGAAGTCTCTGGACATTATGAGGTCCTTGTAGGAGAAGATAAGAAGTCTCTGGACGTTATGAGGTCCTTGTAGGAGAAGATAAGAAGTCTCTGGACATTATGAGGTCCTTGTAGGAGAAGATAAGAAGAGTCTGGACTTTATGAGGTCCTTGTAGGAGAAGATAAGAAGTCTCTGGACGTTATGAGGTCCTTGTAGGAGATAAGAAGTCTCTGGACGTTATGAGGTCCTTGTAGGAGAAGATAAGAAGTCTCTGGACATTATGAGGTCCTTGTAGGAGAAGATAAGAAGTCTCTGGACGTTATTTGGTCCTTGTAGGAGATAAGAAGTCTCTGGACGTTATGAGGTCCTTGTAGGAGAAGATAAGAAGTCTCTGGACGTTATGAGGTGCTTGTAGGAGATAAGAAGTCTCTGGACGTTATGAGGTCCTTGTAGGAGATAAGAAGTCTCTGGACGTTATGAGGTGCTTGTAGGAGATAAGAAGTCTCTGGACGTTATGAGGTGCTTGTAGGAGATAAGAAGTCTCTGGACGTTATGAGGTGCTTGTAGGAGATAAGAAGTCTCTGGACGTTATGAGGTGCTTGTAGAAGATAATAAGTCTCTGGACGTTATGAGGTGCTTGTAGAAGATAAGAAGTCTCTGGACTTTATGAGGTGCTTGTAGGAGATAAGAAGTCTCTGGACGTTATGAGGTGCTTGTAGAAGATAAGAAGTCTCTGGACTTTATGAGGTGCTTGGAGGAGATAAGAAGTCTCTGGACGTTATGAGGTGCTTGGAGGAGAAGATAAGAAGTCTCTGGACGTTATGAGGTGCTTGGAGGAGAAGATAAGAAGTCTCTGGACGTTATGAGGTCCTTGTAGGAGATAAGAAGTCTCTAGACTTTATGAGGTCCTTGTAGGAGAAGATAAGAAGTCTCTGGACGTTATGAGGTGCTTGTAGAAGATAAGAAGTCATGTAATGCTTGCGTTGCAGCAGCATAAAAAGACAAGGAACATTAGAGAAATGAACAGACTAGAAATAATAATAATTAATAATAAAATATAATTAGTATTTAGAAACAATCCAAAATGTCAACATCTCAAATTGAAATAAAATAGCGTTAAAAAAGTTAGAAATATACATGTATAAAGCAGGATATTATAAATACATGAATTGTGCGAGGAATGGATTATTAAATATTAAATTGAATATAATTGTATGGATTACATTAATGCACAAGAGAGGGTCGCCTCCCTACGCCTGCGGGTTATGGGGGGGAAAACTCTGACTGTTGTGTGTGCTTATGCACCCAACAGCAGTTCAGAGTATACGGCCTTCTTGGAGACCCTGGAAAGAGTCCTGTATGGGGCTCCTGAAGGGGACTCTTTAATCTTGCTGGGAGACTTCAACGCACATGTGGGCAATGATGGAGACACTTGGAGGGGCGTGATTGGGAGGAACGGCCCCCCTGATCTGAACCGGAGTGGTGGTTTGTTACTGGACTTCTGTGCTAGTCATGGATTGGCCATAACAAACACCATGTTCGAACATAAGGATGCTCATAAGTGTACGTGGTACCAGAGCACCCTAGGCAGAAGGTCCATGATCGATTTCGTTATCGTATCATCGGACCTGAGGCCGTATGTTTTGGACACTCGGGTAAAGAGAGGGGCGGAGTTGTCAACTGATCACCATCTGGTGGTGAGTTGGGTCGAGTGGCGGGGGAAGCCTCTGGATAGACCTGGTAAGCCCAAACGTGTAGTTCGGGTGAACTGGGAACGTCTGGAGGAGGCCCAAGTTCAGGAGGCCTTCAACTCACACCTCCGGCGGAGCTTTTCGGGCATTCCTGTGGAGGTTGGGGACATTGAACCAGAGTGGTCGGTGTTCAAAGCCTCTATTGCCGAAGCCGCGGCGGGGAGCTGTGGTCTCAAGGTCCTAGGTGCCTCAAGGGGGCGGTAACCCTCGAACCTCCTGGTGGACACCGGTGGTCAGGGAAGCCGTCCGACTGAAGAAGGAGGCCTTCAGGGATTTGTTATCCCGGGGGACTCCCGAGGCAGTTGCAAGATACCGACAGGCCCGAAGGGCAGCAGCCTCATCCGTGGCCGAGGCAAAGCAGCGGGTGTGGGAGAAGTTCGGAGAAGACATGGAGAAGGACTTTCGGGCGGCACCAAAGTTGTTCTGGAAAACTGTCCGACACCTAAGGAGGGGGAAGCAGGGAAACCATCCAAGCTGTGTACAGTAAGGATGGGACGTTGTTGACCTCAACTGATGGAGTGTTAGGGCGTTGGAAGGAACACTTTGAGGAACTCCTGAACCCGACAACTCCGCCCTCTATGTTAGAGGCAGAGCTGGAGTATGACGGGGGATCAACACCAATCTCCCGGGGGGAGGTCACTGAGGTCGTCAAACAACTCCACAGTGGCAAAGCCCCGGGGGTGGATGAGATCCGCCAGGAAATGCTGAAGGCTCTGGGTGTTGAGGGACTGTCATGGTGGACACGTCTCATCAACGTTGCGTGGAAGTCGGAAACAGTACCGAAGGAGTGGCAGACCGGGGTGGTGGTTCCCCTTTTTAAAAAGGGGGATCAGAGGGTGTGTGCCAATTACAGAGGCATCACACTACTCAGCCTCCCCGGGAAAGTTTACTCTAAGGTACTCGAAAGGAGGGTCAGGCCGATTGTCGAACCTCAGATTGAGGAGGAACAATGCGGATTCCGTCCTGGTCGTGGAACGACGGATCAGCTTTTTACTCTCGCAAGGATCCTGGAGGGGGCCTGGGAGTACGCTTATCCGGTCTACATGTGTTTTGTAGACTTGGAGAAGGCGTATGACCGAGTTCCCAGGGAGTTACTGTGGGAGGTGCTGCGGGAGTATGGGGTGAGGGGGTCTCTACTCAGGGCCATCCAATCTCTGTACTCCCCAAAGCGAGAGCTGTGTCCGAGTCCTCGGCAGTAAGTCGGACCCATTTCCGGTGAGGGTTGGCCTCCGCCAGGGCTGCGCTTTGTCACCAATCCTGTTTGTAATATACATGGATCGGATTTCGAGGCGTAGTCATGGGGGAGGGGGTCTGCAGTTCGGTGGACTAAGGATTGCACCACTGCTTTTTGCAGATGATGTGGTTCTAATGGCTTCATCGGTCTGCGACCTTCAGCACTCACTGGATCGGTTCGCAACCGAGTGTGAAGCGGCTGGGATGAGGATCAGCACCTCCAAATCTGAGGCCATGGTTCTCAGCAGGAAACCGATGGACTGTCCACTCCAAGTAGGGAATGAGTCCTTACCCCAAGTGAAGGAGTTCAAGTATCTCGGGGTCTTGTTCTCGAGTGAGGGAACAATGGAGCGTGAGATGGGCCGGAGAATCGGAAGCAGCGGGAGCGGTACTGCAGTCGCTTTACCGCCACCGTTGTGACGAAAAGGGAGCTGAGCCAGAAGGCAAAGCTCTCTGTCTACCGGGCCATTTTCGTTCCTACCCTCACCTATGCTCATGAAGGATGGGTCATGACCGAAAGAACGAGATCGCGGATACAAGCGGCCGAGATGGGTTTTCTCCGCAGGGTGGCTGGTGTCTCCCTTAGGGATAAGGTGAGAAGTTCGGTCATCAGGGAGGGACTCGGAGTTGAGCCGCTCCTCCTTCGCGTCGAAAGGAGCCAGTTGAGGTGGTTCGGGCACCTAGTTAGGATGCCACCTGGGCGCCTCCCTAGGGAGGTGTTCCAGGCACGTCCAGCTGGGAAGAGACCAAGGGGTAGACCTAGGACCAGGTGGAGGGATTATATCTCTTCGCTGGCCTGGGAGCGCCTTGGGATCCCCCAGTCAGAGCTGGTTGATGTCGCCAGGGAAAAGAAAGTTTGGGGCTCTCTGCTGGAACTGCTACCCCCGCGACCCGACCACGGATAAGCGGGAGAAGATGGATGGATGGACATTAATGCACAACAATATTTTATATTACAGCTGATTTGTATTCCATATTTTATTCCTTCTATTCCATTGCAAAGTAAATACTGTTATATTTCACTATATTTTGTATTATTAGTTATCTGTGTTTTTAATTCTTGTTTTTATGCACCATGACACCAAGTCAAATTCCTCGTACGTGTAAACTGGTGATAAACCTGATCCTGATTGAGTCCAGTTAGCAAGAGAAGCTTTGGAGCAGACTTCTCTTCCACACATTAACATATCATTCATAATAAAGCGCTTTTCACAGATGAACAGGTGTGTGTTTGGACGCAGAAACAGACCTTGGGAACCTTCATGTCGTCGGGCAGAGAAAGAAAGTATGCTGTGAGACGATGATCCAGGAACGGCACTCTGAGCTCCAGCCTGAGGAGAACACATGACATTAAAATCCAACATCTCTTCGCTTTAAATTCAATACAAACAACATATACAAAGACTTCACTCTTTAGGAACTGGGATGGAGATTAAATGGATGCAGAAAATATGAGATTTATCAATAAGTAAATCAGTCGTTAGTTGCAGCTCTATCCGTAACAATCAGTTTTAAATCTGCTACCTTATTTGCTTTAAAGGGTTTCATTAGTGCAGATATTAACGCTCATTATTAAGGTTTATCTTGCTTTGAAAAGGTCTCCTATTATACTGTAATTCATCATTATCATCAATCTGATTGGTTCTTAGCCGTGATATAATGAGCGTATACAACGGGTAGAATTGTAGTTACTTTTCACAACAAGTCAGTATCCCTCCGCGTCTGAGAAAAGCTACAGCTGCTACATTACGTCCGTTAGGAAACTAACTAACAAAGCTCAAGATGGAAACATGTAAGGGATAATGTGCAGCGAGGACTTATTGACCGTTGTTAAGGACGCTCACATCTGCAGAAAGAAGTCCGGTCGATTTAACTGCAGCCGACAGTTGGGCTGAAAAGCAAACTGCATGCAGACTGGAACAAGAAAGCAGCGGAGAAGCAACGGGGCAGAAACCCTCCTTTTCACGCAGCGGTCCAGACATAGACATCAGACGGCGACACATATTCAGTGAGCAGTTCCTTTGGCATTAGGGCAGGGATATCTAGATACTTCCCAAGGTTTGACATCATGAGTTGTGCTACTTTTAAAGCAAGCAACGATGTTTTCAAATCTGTAATCAAAGAGGTCCGCCAAAACGCTATCAACCAATCAGATTGCTTGAATTGACTTGTCCGTTTTATAAATATATTTACATTTAGTCCGTTACGAAACAAACTTACAAAGCTTAAGATGGAAACATTTAAGGTGAACTTGGACCTCCGGGGGGTCTTACTATGGAGGAGTGGATTGAGCAGTGCCTATCTCCAGAGAGCACCTACAGGACGACATGCAGAGCTACGAGAAGAGCAGGTAGACCAACTGGAGAAGTACCACTGTCACTACCCGATCTGCAGCTCTGCCCGATGCGCATGTGCGAGATGGTCCGCCATATTGGACAACTCCGGACGGCAACCCAAGTAGGACAACATTGACACAGTGGCTTTTGACAAAGCTCAAAGGAAAACGAGAGAGAGATGAGTTATTGTTATTACAACGTGACTTCACTATTATTTAACAACTCTTTTTATTGGGTTCTTTTATTTGGGGTTAAGTACATTGTCAGAATAAGTGAGGAATGGATTTAACTTCTGTTAGACAGCTATATGCCATACATTTTTGCATACATTCACAGTAAATATGTATTCAGTATGATAGCTGTCTAACAGAAGTTAAATCCAGTTCTCACTTATTCTGACAATGTACTTAACCCCAAATAAAAGAACCCAATAAAAAGAGTTGTTAAATAATAGTGAAGTCACGTTGTAATAACAATAACTCATCTCTCTGGAGTTTTATTTTTGAGCTTTGTCAAAAGCCACTGTGTCAATGTTGTCCTACTTGGTGTTGTGGAATATTTTCCAAGGCCCATAACTTTGACCCAGTGTATCAGTTCAAACTGTCCTGACTGAGCACAGGCACCTGTAACCTTGGCTGCTGCTCTCAGTGTTTTGTCTCCCTGTTCCTGCCTGTTGGCGTCAGCTGATAGAGGTGTTATCATTCTATCTTGTTATGCAGCATGTTGATGATGCTCTCTGAACTAGCTAAATACATGGGTCTGGGGTAGAGTTCTTCAGAATTGACGTGGCAACTCTACCGTGAAGTCAGAACCTCTGACTCTTGGACTTGTGATGTGAATCCTCCGGCCGTAACTCCAAATAAACCATCATGTGTTTGACATCAAAGCTACTGCTCCTACCGTGTCTCCTTCCTGAGTCGGTGACTCCCACTGCATAGCTACACAGAAGTTTCCTCTACACTTGGGTTGCCGTCCGGAGTTGTCCAATATGGCGGACCATCTCGCACATGCGCACTGCAGATCGGGCAGAGCTGCAGATCGGGCAGAGCTGCAGATCGGGTAGTGACAACCACCATTCAAAAGCTTTCTGATGGGGTCTTGAACCAAAGCAGAGACATGATGAGCGTTAGTGGCCACAGGTGTGAAAGCTCTCTCCAGAGCTGCTGGAAGCCAAATCTCGGGGACCGGAGAAAGTGGAGCAATATTCTGACCACGCCGAGCAACAGCCAGAACAACCTCAACCTGTACAAGTGACCTCGTGAGCATGCTACTGATGCTGCACAGGTTTCAGTGGCTGCACAATAAACAGCAACAAACACATGAATGTGAATAAAGAGCCAGATAATGGATCAACGCTCTCTGTCTGATATGTTTGCTAGCTGTTAGTGTTGTTGCCTAGCAACCACCTCGCACTATGTTTCGTGCAGAAGGCAACGGAGGGACTATTTTATTTTGAACATCATTATTTACTAATGAAAACTATTT
This sequence comes from Gymnodraco acuticeps, assembly GCF_902827175.1. Lineage (NCBI taxonomy): Eukaryota > Metazoa > Chordata > Actinopteri > Perciformes > Bathydraconidae > Gymnodraco > Gymnodraco acuticeps. The sequence goes on from NW_022991821.1 coordinate 28,722, forward strand.
AAATTAGAGTGTATTTTCTTTCATATTGCCACACTTGGTAACCGTTTGATAAAAGCAACAGCTCACTTCAGGCCGTGGTATCTGCTCAGTATTCAGGGTTCTTACATCTTTTCCAAAGTCAAATTCAAGCACTTTTCAAGCTTTTCAAGGTGAATTTTCAAACTTTTCAAGCATCTTACAGCTGTTGTAAATTACATATTTATATACTTATACTCAAATGATTATTTCCCTACCGTACATTAAATCAGATGTTCTTTATGCTGTAAAGTATAAACAACCACATGTGTGTTTCGTGATAGCCTTCTACACGAGGATGAAAAATTAAAGAAAAGAAAACTAAGTTTAATATTTCAAAATGAGTGATCTGTCGTAGACTGGGCCTCCCATATAACCTGGCTGAGCCAAATAACTTTTCAATACATTATTGATTACTATTGTTGAGGTACTTTTAGGTTGGCAGTGAACATAAGTCAGAGGTACATGTTGTACTTCTACTCCACTCCATGTATTAATACCTTTAGTTACTTCACAGATGTGGATGAATGCTGTGAAATCTAATCAAGTGTTGAATCAGACTTTAGTTCCACCTGGAGTAAATCCACCAGCTACCCTGCAGTATACAAAGTACTTCAAACTAGCTGCACCTTCACCAGCTTGAGAACACTTTCATGATCAATCATTATAAAACATATCATATATATTATTCTGAAATGGACCAATCTGCACAACGAATACTTTTACTGTCTTTCACTATATTTTGATGAGAATACTTTTCTACTTTCACTTGAGGAACATTTTGAATGAGGACTTTTACTGTAACAGAGTATTCCTACACTCTGGTACTTCTACTTTTACTCAAGTACAAGATCTGAGTACTTCTACTTTTACTCAAGTACAAGATCTGAGTACTTCTACTTTTACTCAAGTACAAGATCTGAGTACTTCTACTTTTACTCAAGTACAAGATCTGAGTACTTCTACTTTTACTCAAGTACAAGATCTGAGTACTTCTACTTTTACTCAAGTACAAGATCTGAGTACTTCTACTTTTACTCAAGTACAAGATCTGAGTACTTCTACTTTTACTCAAGTACAAGATCTGAGTACTTCTACTTTTACTCAAGTACAACTTTTACTCATAAGATCTGAGTACTTCTACTTTTACTCAAGTACAAGATCTGAGTACTTCTACTTTTACTCACAAGATCTGAGTACTTCTACTTTTACTCAAGTACAAGATCTGAGTACTTCTACTTTTACTCAAGTACAAGATCTGAGTACTTCTACTTTTACTCAAGTACAAGATCTGAGTACTTCTACTTTTACTCAAGTACAAGATCTGAGTACTTCTACTTTTACTCAAGTACAAGATCTGAGTACTTCTACTTTTACTCAAGTACAAGATCTGAGTACTTCTACTTTTACTCAAGTACAAGATCTGAGTACTTCTACTTTTACTCAAGTACAAGATCTGAGTACTTCTACTTTTACTCAAGTACAAGATCTGAGTACTTCTACTTTTACTACAAGATCTGAGTACTTCTACTTTTACTACAAGATCTGAGTACTTCTACTTTTACTCAAGTACAAGATCTGAGTACTTCTACTTTTACTCAAGTACAAGATCTGAGTACTTCTACTTTTACTCAAGTACAAGATCTGAGTACTTCTACTTTTACTCAAGTACAAGATCTGAGTACTTCTACTTTTACTCAAGTACAAGATCTGAGTACTTCTACTTTTACTACAAGATCTGAGTACTTCTACTTTTACTACAAGATCTGAGTACTTCTACTTTTACTCAAGTACAAGATCTGAGTACTTCTACTTTTACTCAAGTACATCTGAGTACTTCTACTTTTACTCAAGTACAAGATCTGAGTACTTCTACTTTTACTCAAGTACAAGATCTGAGTACTTCTACTTTTACTCAAGTACAAGATCTGAGTACTTCTACTTTTACTCAAGTACAAGATCTGAGTACTTCTACTTTTACTCAAGTACAAGATCTGAGTACTTCTACTTTACTTTTACTCAAGTACAAGATCTGAGTACTTCTACTTTTACTCAAGTACAAGATCTGAGTACTTCTACTTTTACTCAAGTACAAGATCTGAGTACTTCTACTTTTACTCAAGTACAAGATCTGAGTACTTCTACTTTTACTCAAGTACAAGATCTGAGTACTTCTACTTTTACTCAAGTACAAGATCTGAGTACTTCTACTTTTACTCAAGTACAAGATCTGAGTACTTCTACTTTTACTCAAGTACAAGATCTGAGTACTTCTACTTTTACTCAAGTACAAGATCTGAGTACTTCTACTTTTACTCAAGTACAAGATCTGAGTACTTCTACTTTTACTCAAGTACAAGATCTGAGTACTTCTACTTTTACTCAAGTACAAGATCTGAGTACTTCTACTTTTACTCAAGTACAAGATCTGAGTACTTCTACTTTTACTCAAGTACAAGATCTGAGTACTTCTACTTTTACTCAAGTACAAGATCTGAGTACTTCTACTTTTACTCAAGTACAAGATCTGAGTACTTCTACTTTTACTCAAGTACAAGATCTGAGTACTTCTACTTTTACTCAAGTACAAGATCTGAGA
>NW_022991822.1:0-37951 GCF_902827175.1 Gymnodraco acuticeps
CTGTGATAAACAGTGATCCGCTCAGATTAAACCAGTGGTTCTCAAACTTTTTCTGTCAGGCCCCCCCTTTGGAGAAAAAAAAAAGTCGGGCCCCCCCCCCCCAACACAAATAGTCAGGCTCAGTGGCGGCGCCAGAGATTTATTTTGGGGGTGCTGTGGGGTAGCTTGACCTTTCATAGAGCGTGCTCAAACATTTAGGGTTTCCCATTAATGTACCGGTCGCTACAGAGGAATGTTCTACTGCAACACTCCCCACGCACACACACTATGTACCCGCGACTGTTACAATGAAGGCTCAATATCAAGTCTCGGCATATAGGTGTAAGCAGGGGTCAAGTGCTATTTTTATAGGTGGTGTGTGGACCTCCTCTAGGGGGGTCCGGGGGCAAGCTCCCTCGGGAAGATTTTTAAATATTGAAGTTAAAAGCATCAATCTCGTGCACTTTGAGAGCAAAATGAAGAGATCTATGGATACATCTCTCAACACCCAGATGAAACAGAATTGTAAACAGATTTACTATTTCTTTATGGATATTTTATAAATCACTCTTTTAACCTTTATTCTTGTTTTACTGTCATAGTATTTCATACCTGTTTTTCATTTATTCTCTTATTTTTGTATAACTATAATGATCATATAAACGTGTGCCTCGGAAATAATTGTTTACATTAATGGTGACCAAACCGTTTGAGACCCACTGAGATAACACTGAGAGTCCTTTAGCTCAATGAGTCTCTTAGTCTGACAGGAGAGGACTCTCCTCCACTTTGTTGTTGAACAAACTCCTTATATCCGTTAGCGTAGCTCGCTAGCACCAGAAGCTAACAACAACGATCTCCGGTACCGGTGCGCTATCTCGCTCGCGCACGCACACAAAATGGCTCGTTCCACACACACACACAGAGCCGAGCTTTAATGAAACACAGAGACCCAGATGTAATAGTACTGTATCATATTATTTTCGAATCAATAATTTTTAAAAATATGATTTTTTTTTTTTTTTAATAACCATTTTTCCTCCTGGTCTCTCGCGCCCCCCTGTCATGCCTCTGCGCCCCCCACTTTGAGAACCACTGGATTAAACTGATACGACTTCTGTGGCTATCAACCAGCGATCATGTTTAATATTAAAGACTACACACATTGATCCCTTATCAAAACGGTATTCTGCACTTTGCCGCACTTATCCAGATCAAATGTGACTGTTTTCTTGGTTACACTTCGATACAGTGACACCGAATGAGGAGGGTACTCACATAGGCTACGTTGAGAACTAGAAACACATATATTCATACTTTTTCACACTGTTGTTAACATGTTTTTGTTTCTAACTTAACGTTTATGCGTTATATACCGTTATAGAATATCACCAGTTGTTCGGCCCATGGGTGTAGAAAGCATCCTGAATGTGGGGGGGACATTTTTAACGGGGGGGTGTGGGGGTCCCCCACCACGAAAAAAAAATAGATTTCCTGTATTCTGGTGCATTCTAACAGGTGGTTTGATACTTCTTTGTGGCTATACGAGCATGAGGGAAATGATGGGTGCATTTTGTAATTTCATCCAGTAGTAAAGAAAGAAAACATATTTGATTTTTAATTCAGAGCCGTCTTTGCATTAATAAAAAGCAGTTTAAATGCCCATTTTTTTGTACATTTATATACAACAATAAATATTTGTGAGTGCATTGAGAGATATTGTTGTGGAGAGTCATTTATATATAAATCGCAAAATACATTTGTGAATCCTTCTGTGAGCATTTATTAATATTGAGACTGATCTGACTCCATACGCAGTGTGCGAAAAAGCACACGTCCCACCGTCCGGGACGTGTTATTTACGATATCGGACAAATGGATCGTTCAATTGACTTGGGGACAAGTGACATTTTTCGCCCTCATTTATTAACAAATTATTGATAAATTCAGTTTACAAAAGGCAGAACTCATTCGCAAATTGTCCGTGTCCGCCATTGTTCGTTTAGAAATGTTAGTTTCGGTTCTGCTTGTCGATTCCTAAGGAATTGCATCTCGCCGCGTTCTGTGCAGTTAGACGGGGGCGGAGCGGGGCGAGGAGTGTAGCACAGTGGCCGGGTTGGGAAGCAAAACTCGGTTCAGAGTAGGAACAAATAACAATTGTCCGGTCCCCGGGATTAATAAGAGTTGTGAGGACAGGAGGCCGAGCCCCGCGCCCCGCGGACTGCAGCTCTCTCTATGCCCCAGATCAGCTGATCGCTGCAGCTCAGCCTCTCTCTCTCTCTCTCTCTCTCTCTCTCTCTCTCTCTCTCTCTCTCTCTCTCTCTCTCTCTCTCTCTCTCTCTCTCTACACACAGCGGATCCGCTGCCCGTTTAACAGCCTCATCTTTGTCAACCTTTCTTATGTTCTCTCTCTCTCGTAATGAAGGTTATTAAGCGTTTTAGCTCCTGTGTTGTTAATATTGACGCCATTTCCTTTATGAAGTGAAGCAGCCTCCCTGTCTGTGTCCTCGCGCTGTCCTCACATCCCCGGACCCCCAGACTCAGAGGAGCACAGGGATGTCAGTATTGTTTATGAAGCAGGGTATAGAAAGTACATTATTGAAATGAAAATACTATTTATTTACAGTGAGCAGCTGCAGCTGTGTATCGCAGGACATGTGTAAGCGTGCAAGCGTCTTTGAGTTGTAGAAAAGCGCTAGGCCTATAAATCTAATGTATTATTATTATTATTAGGTTATGTCCTATGTGTTGGACATGTGTGGTTGGACTGTCTCACAGGCAGGTTGCAGTGTAACATCAGAGGAGACTGGGCCAATTGTACATTCTCAAACTGCTCCACTTAGAACTAACTAAACAATGCAGAGATTATTTTGATATAATTGTATTCAATAACCGTAAGAAATTAAACAGTATGAAGTGATTTGTAAATAGGAATACAGATTTGACTTAATGTTTTCATAAATATATTTTTCTCCCAGTTTGTCATGGGACTTATTTTGACCCTCTCAAAGAACCGGAATCGAGAACCGAAAATAACCAGAATCGAAAAGCAGAACCGGAATCGTTCAAATCCAAACGATACCCAACCCTTTGTGTGATGTGTATTGTCATACTGATATTTTGTACAAACTAAAGTCCACTGAGACAAATGTAACATTTGTGATATTGGGCTATATAAATAAACATTGATTGATTGATTGATTGATTGATTGATGCAGTAAAATCTCACCGCTCACTTACGTTAGAGAAAATGTAAAATACGATGACGAAGAAGAAGATTCCAGTGGCCCCAATTTTTGTCCATTCTGTACAAGTGAAAAATGTATTCGGACAAGTAAATTGCCAAACTCACTTGTCCATGGACAAGTACTCTCTAAAAACTTTTTCTCACACTGTAATGTTAAGTTCACCTAGGAATGGTATCATTGACTTAAATGTTGCTCTTCTGTCCATATTGGTCACATGATGCCCCTTGACTGAAATGCTTCCTGTTCAATATCCCCACTGACTTCCTTAACACTCTGGGATGAGAGTCCACATCACAATGTACTCTAAACTGTCATTTCCCTTTCATCACTCACCTCAGCACCGGACCTCTCTCCACTGTCCCTGTGTTCTGCCTCTAGACTCACTCTCAAGCGCCTAGATGAGGTGGTGAAGTGATCACTATTGATTGAGCAGTATACTCTTTCACATTGAATCATAACAAGTCATACTGAATGTAAATACAACTGACTCTAAAGTAAGTCCCAGTCTGTGACATTGAACATGTTGAAGACTCAAAGTCCCAAGCAGTAGGTAGAATATTAGCTAGTGTGTAATGTGCACAGAAAATAAATAGTTAACTGAATACTGGGATGGAAATGGCCTATAAGCACTTAGTAAAACATAAACACACAAACAGCTTCTGAATGATAAGAAGTATAATTAAAACATAATGCACATTATCATTGTGAGAGAGAGTACCTTAAAGAACTCAGAAGATAATCTCTTATCGAACTGAGGACGACGCTGAAGTTGGCTTCCGATTCAGAGCATCCGATTCAGCAGTTAAGGGGAAAGTTAAGGGACATTTAATTTACAGCGCTGAGCGAACAATCCTCCGTGTTTGAAACTCTTAAATCGCTGCATAGCCGATTTATCTGGACTGGATTATCCCAGAGAGTCTAAAGATTATTTATAACACAGTTTGAGATTTGTGAAACCTTTATTGTATTTGTGAAAATACAAACACAGGTGGAAGGCTGAGGTTGCTGCAGCAGGCCAGGATCAAGATCAGAGAGTGAATCCAGTCCAGAGTTGATGAGTGTAGGTCTAGTGGTTTCAGATCAGGACCTGGTCTAATGTGGTCAGGATGCGGGAAAAAGCACTGAAATCTCCCTTGTTTGTATTTTCACAAATAGAATAAAGGTTTCACAAATCTCAAACTGGGTTATAAAGAATCTTTAGCCTCTCTGGGATAATCCAGTCCAGATACATCGGCTATGCAGCGATTTAAGAGGTTCAAACACGGAGGATTGTTCGCTCAGCGCAGTAAATTAAATGTCCCTTAACTTTCCCCTTAACTGCCAAATCGGATGCTCTGAATCGGAAGCCAACTTCAGTGTCGTGAACTGAGGCTCCAGTAAAACACACTGACTGCATCTCTACGTGGACATCATGGTGTTTACATGAGCACAGAGAGATCGGGTTATTCATGTTCCCTGTTTACATGATAAATACTAGTGTAACGTCCGAGGTGTTAAGGCTTCAAAGATACTTCTGTGTAACAAAAAAAACTCAGGAACTTAGTACTTTTTGGAGCGTCCCAGATAGCGCCTCCGTTTATTATTGTACAGTCACACCACGCTCTCCTTCACCACACCAGGACAGACTGCGCATGCTCACAACACATGACCTCTCAACCCAATGCTTACACTAGTAACCTGGCATTTCGATGCCTTTTCTCATCTAAACTATTCAGTATTTGTATCTCTCTATCATGACATAAAGACGAAACTCCTCTCCAGAAGTGAGACGCTTTTGCCGCCGCGATCACTGTTAACTGATTAACTGCTACAGCTGAAGAATTACTTTCCTCTTCTTTGAAGTGTTCTTATGTCCATGTTGTCTGGGGGAGAAAACATATCAAACCAAGAGATCGTCAGCTTTGATTTTCGCTGTATTAACCATGTCCTGTACACTTGGTGTGTGTGCCTTACCTCCGCTACCGGCATCGCTTCATACAACAGGTCTGAGCTGTCCAACTATGACAACACTCCTTGAACATGCGCGCGCTATGTGAGAATCTGCCTTGGTACAAAGTAGCAGTGAAAACATGGGACGGAGTTTCATTGATTTGGGCATTCTCTCAATAAGCAAGTGGAATGGATTTGATAGTGAAGCACTGACACAGCTCTCTACAGAGAGAGGCGAGTGGATAGACCGATTCACGGACTTTCCACATAGTAAAAATGGGGGGGTCTAAACTAATCATTTCAAAAAGTGGGGGGGACTTGTCCCACCCTCATATAATGGCTGCGACGCCCATGGTTCGGCCCACATCTTATTCGGTAACACCGGCTCCTACACATGGCTTGCCGGCGGGGAGGGCTGAAACTCGACCAACAACTAATCACATGAATCTCCCGCCCCAGACACACAAGCACGCGGTTTGATTGGCTAGAGCTTGTACTGGCTTGTTTATGATATCACTGCCCCGTCTAAGACACCATCTGACTTTCATTACATTTGACTCGAGTGTTTCCTCAACTTAATGTGTTGCTTAAAATAATACTTCTGCATCCAGTCTGTGACGCTGTGAGTGTTGCACGGCCAGATACGGCTCAGCTGACTCAGATCAGGAGATATATGACCATGGGCGTAGGCATCCTCAATGTGGGTGGGACAATTTGCCCCCGGACCTCACCTCCTCTAGGGGGGTCCGGGGGCATGCTTTTTATTTTCCTTTTAACAAAACAAGACAAGACATATCCTGACATAGGACGTTTTCATTCAAATGGCAGATGATTACATGACAAAGCAAAGTATAGTTCATATTGAAATAAAGCAAATCCAGTATAAATTGAAATAATGAAGTAAATAATATAAATAAATACAAACTGGGATATAAAAATAAATAAAGTAAAATCAAATGAATACTAATGAAAGCATTTTACATAGGGACTGACATCTTTGGCACAGCAGGATCAGTTACACAGGGACTTTTTCCATAGTATTCATCTGAAGTTTGGTTCAGTTTCAACAACCCTCTTCAACCAGCGATACATCCAGATATCTTTCAACACAGTTCCATCTTTGGGTAAAAGAGTCCATTTTGATCTGCAGGCTCGCCGTCATTCTTTCCATCGTGTAGACTTGTTTGTGCTTCCACTGAATGATTGTCGGAGATTTTGCATTTTTCCAGTTCACAGTTATAATCTTTTTGGCAATTAATAACAGTATCCGTAATATGTACCTCTGGTCTGAATCGTGAGTGTCTGTAGGTAAAGCTCCGAGCAAGACCAACATGGGCTCCAGAGGAACAGTCATTTCCAGGATGTTTCTAATCTCCTCTTTAACAGATTTCCAAAATCCTTCAATTACTGGCCAATCCCAAAAGATGTGTATGATCCCCTATTTTTCCACATTTCCTCCAACATAATGCGACTGATGGTCCTTGTACATATTTAGAAATTAAAAAAGGAGTGTTAAAAAATCAGATTTTCAGCTTCCAATCAAACTCTTTCCATAACTGACTATTCATTCCTTTATGACTGCCCACACAGAAGCTTTCCCAGACTGCATCTTCGATTAGTTGCAATTCCCATTGATCTCTAACATTCCAGGTGTTTTGGGAGTCGTCTGCCATAAGCCTCTGATATAAGTGAGAGACACGTTTCTTATTTGGGAAGCATTTTTCTGCAATACTAACTGAGCAGCCCAATAATAATATTTTAAATTTGGCAGGCCTAAGCCTCCCTTCTCTTTTGGTAGAAAAGGAGTTTTAAGTCTTACTCTGGGTCTCTTATTCTGCCAAATAAACTTAGATATAAGTCTATTTAACATGTTGAAGATGGAGGCTGGAATTCCCACGGGAAGGGATTGAAATAGGAAGAGTAATCGAGGAGTAGGTTCATTCTTACAGTTGCTACCCTGCCGAATAGCGACAGGGGGAGAATTTCCCACCGTATCATGTCATTCTTTATTTGCTTTATTAATGTATTATAGTTAGCCTCACATAAATGCATAGGGTGGTGAGTAATGATAGTCCCTAGATATCTAAACCCCTGCTTGGAGCAGCGGTAAGAAACATCCTTGTTTAATTGTGTAGGCCAACTCCCTGTTATCATCATTGCTTCTGATTTAATTGGATTCATTGTGTATCCTGAAACTGCCTCATACTTAGACAAGCACTGCATAAGAGCTGGAATAGAAGATAGGGGGTGTTTTATAAAGAGTAAAATGTCATCTGCAAATAAAGATATTTTATGTATTGACCCTCCCTCGTCCGCTATTCCTTGAATCTGTTTATTTTGGCGTATAGTCTCCGCTAAGGGTTCAATACTGAGTGCGAAAAGAAGAGGTGACATTGAGTCGCCCTGCCTCACCCCCCTCTCTACTTTAAAAAAATCCGAACAATGCCCATTGACTCTTATTATTGATTTAGGATCCTTATAAAGCAAACTAATCCATGTAGTACATTTTTCTCCAAAACCCATTTCCAATAATGTTTGTTTAAGAAATAGCCAGTCCACTCTATCAAAGGCTTTCTCAGCATCTCGGCTGAGAAGCATTGAAGGTTGTTTATCTTTTGCCGCTATTGATTGAAGGGTTAAAGCTCTCCTCACATTATTTGTCCCTTGACGACCTGAAATAAATCCTGTCTGGTCCGGTTTTATCAACTTCTTTAAAATATGTTGTACTCTGGTTGCTAAGATTGAAGTTAGTATTTTGTAATCAACGCATAGAAGACTTATGGGGCGATAACTAGTGCACTGTATGGGGTCCTTTCCCTCTTTATGCAGGACTGTGGTGATAGCTTCTGACCACGATTTTGGGGGGTCTCCTGTATTTAATGCATAATGATATACTCTACATAATATAGGGGAAAGATCATTTATGAAGGCTCTATAATATTCACCTGCAAACCATCTACTCCCGGTGATTTGTTGTCTTTTAGTTTAGTAATAGTTTCCTTAATTTCCTCCTCTCTGATAGGCTCTACTAACTTAGATGCTTCATCAGTTGCCAGTTTATTCATATTGAGGGGCTTTAAAAATTCACTAATTCTTTCTTCCTTAAATTCCTGATTTTCGCTTTTATACAGTTGCGCATCATATTTTGCAAAAGCATCTGATATTTCCCTAGGTCTGTTTCTGTAGTTTCAGGATGTTTCATTTTGGAGATAATGCGGCTGGACTGGGCTTTTCTAAGTTGAAATGCCAGTAATCTGCTAGCCTTATTTCCCATTTCGTAATATTTTCTATTGATGAACCTGAGGGCTCCCTCTGCTTTGTAAGTTCATTCTGCATCTAGCTTAATTCTAACTTCCTTCAACTTTTTGAGTACTTCCTCTTTTCTAGATGTCTTATGTTCCCTCTCTAATCTTTTAATTTCTGTTTCCAGTTCTTGTTGTTTCGCAGGTCTTTGTTTCTTTCATTTAGATCCTATAGAAATAATGTTGCCCCTAGTCGTGGCCTTACCAGCATCCCATAGCACCGAGGGGGAGACCTCACCGTTATCATTCAAGGCAAAGTATTCAGATATTGCAGAACGTATTTCCTGTTTTATCCGGTTATCTGCCAATAGTGAGACGTTAAGTCTCCAGTACTTAAACCATTTATCTAACCCCAGATTGATTTTCATAGAGACAGGACTGTGGTCTGAGATTGTTATTGGTTCAATTACGCTATCTTTTATCCGGTATCCTTTTTCGACACCAAAAAGTAATCTATTCTTGAATAACTTCCATGGACATGAACGTAAAGTCTTTGTCACTTGGGTGTAGGTGTCGCCAGATATCAACTAATCCCAGCTCCTTCATCATGTTTAAGACATTTCTGGACATTTTAGGCAGGGGTCTTATTGTTACGGGTAATCTATCCATTTTGTTGTTCAATGTGCAATTGAAGTCCCCCCCTACGATTACTATTCCCTCTCCATTATCTGCCACTAGGGCTGCAATCTTTTTGAAAAATAACTGTCTTCATTTGGTGCATACACATTTAAGATAGTTATTTTTAGGCCAGCTATTGTTCCAATTAGCATAACATAACGACCCTCAATATCCTGGAGGACTTTCTCATTGTTATAGTATACTGATTTGTTAGTTAAAATAGCTACTCCTCGTTTTTTACTCTTCCCACATGATGCACTATAGATCTGATCCACCCATTCTCTCTTTAATCTTAAATGTTCTATTTCAGACAAGTGAGTTTCTTGAATCAGAGCTACCGAGCATTCCATTTTCTTTAATTGTCCCAGAATCTTTTTCCTTTCAATCGGGTTGTTAATTCCCCTTACATTATAGCTAACAATATTTAAGTAAGCCATAATCTCTGTTTAGCATTAGAGTAAAAAGCCCTGCCTGCTTGAAGACACGTGAAAAAACGTTGCCTAAATCGCATAAACAAAAACAAACTGTAGAACGCAACATCTGTCAGGAGAAACATACAACAAACACTTAAAACATCAAACTGAACTTCCACCTGTCCAATCAGCCACAGCAAGCGAACTATAGCTGTGACGGATCCCCATGGCGCTGGGGCAGAGAGGTGTGACCACTGACCAGCCCTCTGTGGGGAAAGCAGAGTGCTAACCTGACCAATGATACAATGTAAAAAAGGTCTAAGTGAGTGTAATTCACTCACTCCGAACTAAGAAAACGGGCTCCGCCAGAGCCTAGAATTGGTAAATAAAATATTAGAATAACTTATGAGAACAACTCATTTGTAGTATTTGCACAAGTAACAACCACTTATAACCTTTTTCCACTGTCAATGTGTTACCATTACTGTGTGCAGAACAGAGCCGACTCCCAACCTGTTTCAGTCACTTTTTAACGGGAGACGATTTAAGCTTCTTCTTGCAGGAATGTCCTGAGATCCGATGCTGACAGTACCGTGTCTCTTTTCTTCTTCCCGCTGCTTCTCCATCCGTCCTTTAACTCATCCTCCGTGCGTTCTCTTTCTCCGCGACGCACGTCGACTCCCAGGCCTTTCAGCACCTCTGCAGCGCTGGACAGTGTGGTGACGGTCTTCTCCCCCGTGCTCAGCTTGAGTTTGAACTGCGCTGGGTATATACACCTCGCCAGTATGTCCTTCTTTTTTAGCTGCTTGATGACTTCGTGCACCTTTGCCCGCTTCTTGTGTAACTCTGGAGAGTAATCTTGATCAAAAAATATCCTTTTATCTTGGAAGGAGACCTGTCCCTGACTCCATGCCTGTCGTATCACCAGATCGTCCAAAGATCTCACGATGATGTGTCTTGGAGGGGCTGTCGGGTCTCTATGTGGCATAAACGGGGGTGAGCGGTGTGCTCTCTCTATCTTAATATCCGTTAGTGGTGGTATTTTAAGCACCTTGTGTAGCAGTTCTTTAATAAATGCTGCCATGTTTCCTCCCTCACTCCCCTCTGGTACCTGAAAGATTCTCACATTATTTCTTCTCAGTCTATTCTGCAAGTCGTCGCAGGTGGCTGAGAGGGCAATATCACGGTGGATCAGGTAGCGGAGCGCCCTCTGATGCCGCACCGCTACGTCCTCGGCCATGCCGACTCTGTCCTCCAACTTTCCAATCCTCCCTTCATGTTCGCCCATTTGAACTTTGATATCTAGCACCGTCTGTTCCAGTCGATCCAGAGACATTTTTGTTTGCTTATGCTCCTCTTGATTTTCCTTGCGGAGTTTCCCCAGCTCACCCATCAACGTAACTTCACGGTCCGACTCGCACATGTTGCTATCTGTTGTCAAGCTAGCGCTAGCTGGGCTGGCCGGTCTCCGTTGTTTATCGGTTTTTTCCTTTGAGATATCTTGTTTGTTGGGGGCTTTGTTTCTGGTTGAGAGCTCATCATGCAGGAGTGCTCTTTCTTATTTTTTAAAAACGTCTTATATTACTAGTTGTCTCTATTTTTGTGTATAGTCTGGCGGAGCTCCACTTCTAAGCTGCTGCTTCTCCCATGACGTCACCGGAAGTCCGGGAATAATTGTTTTTAAATGTTGAAGTTAAAAGCATCAATCTGGTGCACTTTGAGAGCAACATCAGAGATCTATGGATCTCTCACCCGCTCACCCCCGTTTATGCCACATAGAGACCCGACAGCCCCTCCAAGACACATCATCGTAAGATCTTTGGACGATCTGGTGATACGACAGGCATGGAGTCAGGGACAGGTCTCCTTCCAAGATAAAAGGATATTTTTTGATCAAGATTACTCTCCAGAGTTACACAAGAAGCGGGCAAAGGTGCACGAAGTCATCAAGCAGCTAAAAAAGAAGGACATACTGGCGAGGTGTATATACCCAGCGCAGTTCAAACTCAAGCTGAGCACGGGGGAGAAGACCGACACCACACTGTCCAGCGCTGCAGAGGTGCTGAAAGGTCTGGGAGTCGACGTGCGTCGCGGAGAAAGAGAACGCACGGAGGATGAGTTAAAGGACGGATGGAGAAGCAGCGGGAAGAAGAAAAGAGACACGGTACTGTCAGCATCGGATCTCAGGACATCCTGCAAGAAGAAGCTTAAATCGTAACAGATTTACTTTTTCTTTATGGATATTTTACAAATCACTTCCCTTTCAAACTGTATTCTTGTTTTACTGTCCTATAGTATGAGTTGGAATTATTTCATACCTGTTATTCTCTTGTTTTTTATAACTATAATGATCATATAAAGGAGTGCCTTGGAAATACTTGTTTACATAAATGATTACCAAAACATTTGAGACCCACTACTTATGGCGCATTTCCACTACAGCGCGGAGCTCGCTTTAAGCGTGCCGTGCCCGGCCCGTTTTTGGTTGCGTTTCCACTTGGCGTAGTACCGGCTAGCGGGTACTATTTCACAGTTTTTCTGGCCCCATAAAATCAAGGTTCTTTCCGGGCCAACAACCGGGCTGAGTCGGGCTGAGTATGCTAAACTAGAGAGAGAATCGCTGGCAAGGGGCTACAACTACAACAAGATGAACATATTTGACCGTGATTTAATTGTAATACACGTTTCAAAATGATGCCGAAGTAACAACATACTGATACCGGTTAGTAAAAACCATGAATTAACGCTTTGACAAGTCTGCAGACAGACGGCAGGCGAAGAACCTTTTAAAATGCGTATTTTCTAAATGGAGATCGGCTAAGCTAACGCAGTATATGCTCCGACCGTCCACACTCACAACAACGGCCTACAGACATAAATAAAGCAGCGACTGTACTCGCCATGACACAGGCAGTCTGTGGTTTGTACTTGTTTAACTTCTGTCTAGTTTCTGAACAGATATGAAGAGCTGTGAGCTCTGAGTGCTAAGAGCTAACGGCTGTGTTGTTTTTCTGGGGTTCTCATTGAAGATGACGTCACGGCTCCGCCTACACAGCGTTACTATAGATACCAGAGGTGGGACCAAGTCATTGTTTTGCAAGTCCGAGTCAAGTCTCAAGTCTTTGTGCTCAAGTCCAAGTCAAGTCCAAGTCCTAAACTTTGACAAAACGAGTCTTAAACAAGTCATTATGTGCTTTTCAACAAATGTAATGACATCGATCAACAGAAGAATACTTAATAATCAAACTGCTCTTTATTAGTCACATTAATCATTTAATAATCATTTTCTCTCTGCTGGTAAAGTAACGTGTGTTTTTCTATTTTCTTTGTGACGTGCAACATTAACATGAACCTTTCTGGTGGTCGCTTGTTAGCAGACCCTTCACGCGATGGCAGAGCGAACAGGTACAGGCAGGACCCATAGTGATAGCCCTATAGTTTAACTCCACTAATAAACACATGGACATGGGATACTATTTAAAACAAATGGAAAATGTATTTAGGAACCTATCAATGTGATTTAAGTGGGGGTGGACCTCAAATCCTCTAGGGGGGTCCGGGGGCTCCCCCGGTAAGATTTGTTTTTAAATGTTAAATGCATCAATCTGGTGCACTTTGAAGGGGAAAGAGACTCGATCTATGGGAACACCTATATGAAACAGAACTGTATACATTTCAATAATCATAAAATCATGGCCATGACCAATAACATCCCAGCCATCAACAACAACAACAACATCCCATCCATCAACAACAACAACATCCCATCCATCAACAACAACATCCCATCCATCAACAACAACAACATCCCATCCATCAACAACAACAACATCCCATCCATCAACAACAACAACAACAACATACCATCCATCAACAACAACATCCCATTTCCAATATGAAAAAACACTGAAACTTGTTTATTTTTGGTTCATTGATAGTTGTGAGTGTGTCTGTGCTCCTGAATCAGCCTGTCCTGTCTCCTCCTCCTCCTCCTCCTCCTCCTCCTCCTCCTCCTCCTCCTCCTCCTCCTCCTCCTCCTCCTCCTCCTCCTCCTCCTCCTCTTTCAGGCAGCAGCAAAGACTAGTTTTAGCTCTCAACAAGTTTTAAAAGTGTATCTTACCTTTTTTCCCCTAGTTAATTTTTTTATTTATTTATTCATGCATATTTTACTAATCACTCCCCCTTCAAATGGAAATATGTGTTTACATAAATGGTGACCAAACCGTTTGAGACCCACTGAGAACTTAGACTAAGTTAACTATCTAAACACTCACCTGAG
Source organism: Gymnodraco acuticeps (assembly GCF_902827175.1). Classification (NCBI taxonomy): domain Eukaryota; kingdom Metazoa; phylum Chordata; class Actinopteri; order Perciformes; family Bathydraconidae; genus Gymnodraco; species Gymnodraco acuticeps. Next base: position 13,769 of record NW_022991822.1, read on the forward strand.
CTGAGGTTATCCCGAGCTTGAATGACACACAGAGACCAATCAAGGGCTTTGATTTATGGCCATGTCGGCAGACCACATCATGTAGACAGCCAGTCCCCCTGTGAGGCAGACCACATCATGTAGACAGCCAGTCCCCCTGTGTGAGGCAGACCACATCATGTAGACAGCCAGTCACCCTGTGAGGCAGACCACATCATGTAGACAGCCAGTCCCCCTGTGAGGCAGACCACATCATGTAGACAGCCAGTCCCCCTGTGTGAGGCAGACCACATCATGTAGACAGCCAGTCACCCTGTGAGGCAGACCACATCATGTAGACAGCCAGTCCCCCGGTGTGAGGCAGACCACATCATGTAGACAGCCAGTCACCCTGTGTGAGGCAGACCACATCATGTAGACAGCCAGTCCCCCTGTGAGGCAGACCACATCATGTAGACAGCCAGTCCCCCTGTGTGAGGCAGACCACATCATGTAGACAGCCAGTCCCCCTGTGAGGCAGACCACATCATGTAGACAGCCAGTCCCCCTCTGTGAGGCAGACCACATCATGTAGACAGCCAGTCCCCCTGTGTGAGGCAGACCACATCATGTAGACAGCCAGTCCCCCTCTGTGAGGCAGACCACATCATGTAGACAGCCAGTCCCCCTGTGTGAGGCAGACCACATCATGTAGACAGCCAGTCACCCTGTGAGGCAGACCACATCATGGAGACAGCCAGTCCCCCTGTGTGAGGCAGACCACATCATGTAGACAGCCAGTCACCCTGTGAGGCAGACCACATCATGTAGACAGCCAGTCCCCCTGTGAGGCAGACCACATCATGTAGACAGCCAGTCCCCCTGTGTGAGGCAGACCACATCATGTAGACAGCCAGTCACCCTGTGAGGCAGACCACATCATGTAGACAGCCAGTCCCCCTGTGTGAGGCAGACCACATCATGTAGACAGCCAGTCACCCTGTGTGAGGCAGACCACATCATGTAGACAGCCAGTCACCCTGTGTGAGGCAGACCACATCATGTAGACAGCCAGTCCCCCTGTGAGGCAGACCACATCATGTAGACAGCCAGTCCCCCTGTGTGAGGCAGACCACATCATGTAGACAGCCAGTCCCCCTGTGAGGCAGACCACATCATGTAGACAGCCAGTCCCCCTCTGTGAGGCAGACCACATCATGTAGACAGCCAGTCCCCCTCTGTGAGGCAGACCACATCATATAGACAGCCAGTCCCCCTGTGTGAGGCAGACCACATCATGTAGACAGCCAGTCCCCCTGTGTGAGGCAGACCACATCATGTAGACAGACAGTCCCCCTGTGAGGCAGACCACATCATGTAGACAGCCAGTCACCCTGTGTGAGGCAGACCACATCACGTAGACAGCCAGTCCCCCTGTGTGAGGCAGACCACATCATGTAGACAGCCAGTCACCCTGTGTGAGGCAGGCCACATCATGGAGACAGCCAGTCCCCCTGTGTGAGGCAGACCACATCATGTTGACAGCCAGTCACCCTGTGTGAGGCAGACCACTTCATGTAGACAGCCAGTCACCCTGTGAGGCAGACCACATCATGTAGACAGCCAGTCCCCCTGTGTGAGGCAGGCCACATCATGTAGACAGTCAGTCCCCCTGTGAGGCAGACCACATCATGTAGACAGCCAGTCCCCCTGTGAGGCAGACCACATCATGTAGACAGCCAGTCCCCCTGTGTGAGGCAGACCACATCATGTAGACAGCCAGTCCCCCTGTGTGAGGCAGACCACATCATGTAGACAGCCAGTCACCCTGTGAGGCAGACCACATCATGTAGACAGCCAGTCCCCCTCTGTGAGGCATACCACATCATGTAGACAGCCAGTCCCCCCCTGTGAGGCAGACCACATCATGTAGACAGCCAGTCCCCCTGTGAGGCAGACCAAATCATGTAGACAGCCAGTCCCCCTGTGTGAGGCAGACCACATCATGTAGACAGCCAGTCACCCTGTGAGGCAGACCACATCATGTAGACAGCCAGTCCCCCTGTGTGAGGCAGACCACATCATGTAGACAGCCAGTCACCCTGTGTGAGGCAGACCACATCATGTAGACAGCCAGTCCCCCTGTGAGGCAGACCACATCATGTAGACAGCCAGTCCCCCTGTGTGAGGCAGACCACATCATGTAGACAGCCTGTCACCCTGTGTGAGGCAGACCACATCATGTAGACAGCCAGTCCCCCTCTGTGAGGCAGACCACATCATGTAGACAGCCAGTCCCCCTGTGTGAGGCAGACCACATCATGTAGACAGCCAGTAACCCTGTGTGAGGCAGGCCACATCATGTTGACAGCCAGTCACCCTGTGTGAGGCAGACCACATCATGTAGACAGCCAGTCACCCTGTGAGGCAGACCACATCATGTAGACAGCCAGTCCCCCTGTGTGAGGCAGGCCACATCATGTAGACAGTCAGTCCCCCTGTGAGGCAGACCACATCATGTAGACAGCCAGTCCCCATGTGTGAGGCAGACCACATCATGTAGACAGCCAGTCCCCCTGTGTGAGGCAGACCACATCATGTAGACAGCCAGTCACCCTGTGAGGCAGACCACATCATGTAGACAGCCAGTCCCCCTCTGTGAGGCAGACCACATCATGTAGACAGCCAGTCCCCCCCTGTGAGGCAGACCACATCATGTAGACAGCCAGTCCCCCTGTGAGGCAGACCAAATCATGTAGACAGCCAGTCCCCCTGTGTGAGGTAGACCACATCATGTAGACAGCCAGTCACCCTGTGAGGCAGACCACATCATGTAGACAGCCAGTCCCCCTGTGTGAGGCAGACCACATCATGTAGACAGCCAGTCACCCTGTGTGAGGCAGACCACATCATGTAGACAGCCAGTCCCCCTGTGAGGCAGACCACATCATGTAGACAGCCAGTCCCCCTGTGTGAGGCAGGCCCCTTAACAGGCCAGGCCATCGGGAAACCCCCCGGTCCTCCCGATGGCCAGTCCGGGACTGGGTACAGGAGGCGTAGAGCGAGGGATCATTGTCCACAAGTAAATCAATCAATGTCATCATCCTTTTGGACCTGTCTGCTGCATTCGACACGGTGAACCATCAGATCTTCCTTCGCACTCTCCAAGAACTTGGAGTTTCATTACATTACATTGCATTTAGCTGACGCTTTTATCCAAAGCGACTTACAATAAGTACATTCGACCAGGAAAACACAACCTTGAAGAAAACAGAATCATATAAGTACATCAGGTTTCATAGAGCCAAACATTTCAAGTGCTACTCAACTGGCTTTAGATAAGCCAGTCCTTTATTAGTATATAAGTGCTTTGTTAGTAATTATATCGCTCGAAGTGGAGTCAAAAGAGATGAGTTTTCAGTCTGCGCCGGAAGATGTGCAAGCCATCTGCTGTCCTGATGTCAATGGGGAGCTCATTCCACCATCTTGGTTTCAGGCTCTGCACTTTCCCTCCTCACCTCATACCTCAAAGACCGCACCTACAGGGTTACTTGGAGAGGGTCCGAGTCCTACCCTTGTCAATTAACTACAGGGGTCCCTCAGGGCTCTGTTCTTGGTCCCCTCCTCTTCTCCTTGTACACAAACTCGCTCGGATCAGTCATTAGCCCGCATGGTTTTTCATACCACTGCTACGCTGACGACACCCAATTTAATTCTGTCCTTTCCCCGCTCAGAGACCCAGGTCGTCGCACGCATCTCTGCTAGTCTAGCTGACATCTCTCAGTGGATGTCTGCTCACCACCTCAAGCTCAACCTTGACAAAACTGAACTGCTTTTCCTTCGGGGAAAAGATTGTCCCACTCTTGACCTAACAATCAACATCGGCCCCTCAGTTGTTTCCCCGACTCAGACTGCAAGGAATCTGGGTGTGACCCTAGATAACAACCTGTCCTTCACTGCAAACATCGCTGCTACAACCCGTTGCTGCAGATACACGCTTTACAACATCAGGAGGATACGTCACCAGCTGACCCAGAAAGCCACGCAGGTTCTGGTCCAGACTCTCATCATCTCATGCCTAGACTACTGCAACTCCCTCCTGGCTGGTCTACCTGCATGTGCCATCAGACCTCTGCAGCTCATCCAGAATGCAGCGGCTCGTCTGGTCTTCAACCTTCCTAAATGTTCTCACACCACTCCGCTCCTCCGCTCCCTTCACTGGCTTCCAGTAACTGCTAGAATCCACTTCAAGACACTGGTACTTGCGTACCATGCTGCGAATGGATCTGGCCCTTCCTACATCCAGGACATGGTTAAACCGTACACCCCGGCACGTGCACTCCGCTCTGCATCAGCCAAACAGCTTGCTGCACCCTCGCTGCGAGTGGGACCCAAGTTCCCATCAGCAGAAACACGTGGGTTTGCTATCCTGGCTCCAAGATGGTGGAATGAGCTCCCCATTGACATCAGGACAGCAGATAGCTTTATGATGTGATAATGGGACACATCGACGTCTGCACTCACAGTGCCGCGGACTGTACGTAATGTTACTTTGATCCGGTTACTTATGTTGTGGCAGGTATTTAACCTGTTAAGCCCCAAGCCTGTTTTTCAGGTCTCAGACTCGAAGATGACATTCCCAGAACAAATGACCATATCTTCTAAAAGGGTTAAATTAATAATCTTGTTTCTCAAAGTAATGATAAACCTGTGAGTTAGATGTAGAAAAGTCAGAATCAATATAGATGTTTTTATTTTAAAGTAGATTCAGATTGAACACAGTAAAAAAATGTAAATTATTGTGACCTGAAATTGTCAGAGTCTGGTGGTTTTAGTCCTGATGCTGTCTCTGAGTCTGGTGGTTTTAGACCTAAAACTGTCCCTGTGTCTGGTGGTTTTAGTCCTGAAACTGTCCCTGAGTCTGGTAGTTTTAGTCCTGATGCTGTCCCTGAGTCTGGTGGTTTTAGTCCTGATGCTGTCTCTGAGTCTGGTGGTTTTAGTCCTGATGCTGTCTCTGAGTCTGGTGGTTTTAGTCCTGAAACTGTCCCTGAGTCTGGTGGTTTTAGTCCTGAAACTGTCCCTGAGTCTGGTGGTTTTAGTCCTGATGCTGTCCCTGAGTCTGGTGGGTTTAGTCCTGAAACTGTCCCTGAGTCCGGAGGTTTTAGACCTGAAACTGTCCCAGAGTGCGGTGGTTTTAGTCCTGATGCTGTCTCTGAGTCTGGTGGTTTTAGTCCTGATGCTGTCTCTGAGTCTGGTGTTTTTAGACCTGAAACTGTCTCTGAGTTTGTTGGTTTTAGTCCTGATGCTGTCTCTGAGTCTGGTGGTTTTAGACCTGAAACTGTCTCTGAGTTTGTTGGTTTTAGTCCTGATGCTGTCTCTGAGTCTGGTGGTTTTAGACCTGAAACTGTCTCTGAGTTTGGTGGTTTTAGTCCTGATGCTGTCTCTGAGTCTGGTGGTTTTAGTCCTGATGCTGTCTCTGAGTCTGGTGGTTTTAGTCCTGATGCTGTCTCTGAGTCTGGTGGTTTTTAGTCCTGAAACTGTTCCTGAGTCTGGTGGTTTTAGTCCTGAAACTGTCCCTGAGTCTGGTGGTTTTAGACCTGAAACTGTCCCTGAGTCTGGTGGTTTTAGTCCTGAAACTGTCCCTGAGTCTGGTGGTTTTAGACCTGAAACTGTCCCTGAGTCTGGTGGTTTTAGACCTGAAACTGTTCCTGAGTCTGGTGGTTTTAGTCCTGAAACTGTCCCTGAGTCTGGTGGTTTTAGACCTGAAACTGTCCCTGAGTCTGGTGGTTTTAGACCTGAAACTGTCCCTGAGTCTGGTGGTTTTAGTCCTGAAACTGTTCCTGAGTCTGGTGGTTTTAGTCCTGAAACTGTTCCTGAGTCTGGTGGTTTTAGTCCTGAAACTGTTCCTGAGTCTGGTGGTTTTAGTCCTGAAACTGTTCCTGAGTCTGGTGGTTTTAGTCCTGATGCTGTCTCTGAGTCTGGTGGTTTTAGTCCTGAAACTGTCCCTGAGTCTGGTGGTTTTAGTCCTGAAACTGTCTCTGAGTCTGGTGGTTTTAGTCCTGAAACTGTTCCTGAGTCTGGTGGTTTTAGTCCTGATGCTGTCTCTGAGTCTGGTGGTTTTAGTCCTGAAACTGTCCCTGAGTCTGGTGGTTTTAGTCCTGAAACTGTCCCTGAGTCTGGTGGTTTTAGACCTGAAACTGTCCCTGAGTCTGGTGGTTTTAGTCCTGAAACTGTTCCTGAGTCTGGTGGTTTTAGTCCTGAAACTGTCCCTGAGTCTGGTGGTTTTAGACCTGAAACTGTCCCTGAGTCTGGTGGTTTTAGTCCTGAAACTGTTCCTGAGTCTGGTGGTTTTAGTCCTGATGCTGTCTCTGAGTTTGGTGGTTTTAGTCCTGATGCTGTCTCTGAGTCTGTTGGTTTTAGTCCTGAAACTGTCCCTGAGTCTGGTGGTTTTAGTCCTGAAACTGTTCCTGAGTCTGGTGGTTTTAGTCCTGAAACTGTTCCTGAGTCTGGTGGTTTTAGTCCTGAAACTGTTCCTGAGTCTGGTGGTTTTAGTCCTGATGCTGTCTCTGAGTCTGTTGGTTTTAGTCCTGAAACTGTTCCTGAGTCTGGTGGTTTTAGTCCTGAAACTGCTCCTGCGTCTGGTGGTTTTAGTCCTGATGCTGTCTCTGAGTCTGGTGGTTTTAGACCTGAAACTGTCCCCGAGTCTGGTGATTTTAGTCCTGAAACTGTCCCTGAGTCTGGTGGTTTTAATGCTGAAACTGTCTCTGAGTCTGGTGGTTTTAGTCCTGAAACTGTCCCTGCGTCTGGTGGTTTTAGTCCTGAAACTGTCTCTGAGTCTGGTGGTTTTAGTCCTGATGCTGTCCCTGAGTCTGGTGGTTTTAGACCTGAAACTGTCCCTGAGTCTGGTGGTTTTAGTGCTGAAACTGTCCCTGAGTCTGGTGGTTTTAGTCCTGATGCTGTCCCTGAGTCTGGTGGTTTTAGTCCTGAAACTGTCCCTGAGTCTGGAGGTTTTAGACCTGATACTGTCCCAGAGTCTGGTGGTTTTAGTCCTGATGCTGTCTCTGAGTCTGGTGGTTTTAGACCTGAAACTGTCCCCGAGTGCGGTGGTTGTAGTCCTGATGCTGTCTCTGAGTCTGGTGGTTTTAGTCCTGATGCTGTGTCTGAGTCTGGTGGTTTTAGTCCTGAAACTGTCCCTAAGTCTGGTGGTTTTAGACCTGAAACTCTTCCTGAGTCTGGTGGTTTTAGTCCTGAAATTGTCCCGGAGTCTGGTGGTTTTAGTCCTGAAACTGTTCCTGAGTCTGGTGGTTTTAGTCCTGAAATTGTCCCGGAGTCTGGTGGTTTTAGTCCTGAAACTGTCCCTGAGTCTGGTGGTTTTAGTCCTGAAACTGTCCCTGAGTCTGGTGGTTTTAGACCTGAAACTGTCCCTTAGTCTGGTGGTTTTAGTCCTGATGCTGTCCCTGAATCTGGTGGTTTTAGTCCTGAAACTGTTCCTGAGTCTGGTGGTTTTAGTCCTGAAACTGTCCCTGAGTCTGGTGGTTTTAGTCCTGAAACTGTCCCTGAGTCTGTTAGTTTTAGTCCTGAAACTGTCCCTGAGTCTGGTGGTTTTAGAGCTGAAACTGTCCCTGAGTCTGGTGGTTTTAGTCCTGAAACTGTCCCTGGGTCTGGTGGTTTTAGTCCTGAAACTGTTCCTGAGTCTGGTGGTTTTAGTCCTGAAACTGTTCCTGAGTCTGGTGGTTTTAGTCCTGAAACTGTCCCTGAGTCTGGTGGTTTTAGTCCTGAAACTGTACCTGAGTCTGGTGGTTTTAGTCCTGAAACTGCTCCTGAGTCTGGTGGTTTTAGTCCTGAAACTGTCCCTGAGTCTGGTGGTTTTAGTCCTGATGCTGTCTCTGAGTCTGGTGGTTTTAGTCCTGATGCTGTCTCTGAGTCTGGTGGTTTTAGTCCTGAAACTGTCCCTGAGTCTGGTGATTTTAGTCCTGAAACTGTACCTGAGTCTGGTGGTTTTAGTCCTGATGCTGTCTCTGAGTCTGGTGGTTTTAGTCCTGAAACTGTCCCTGAGTCTGGTGGTTTTAGTCCTGAAACTGTACCTGAGTCTGGTGGTTTTAGTCCTGAAACTGTTCCTGAGTCTGGTGGTTTTAGTCCTGAAACTGTCTCTGAGTCAGGTGTGTGTCCCCGGTGTGAGGAGACTCAAAGTGTCAGAAAACAACCCCTAACTCTCCCTCTCTCTCTCCCCTGTCTGTCTGTCTGTCTGTCTGTCTGTCTGTCTGTCTGTCTGTCTGTCTGTCTGTCTGTCTGTGTATCCTCCTCTCACCTGTCTCTCTCCTCCTGTCTGTCCTCCTCTCACCTGTCTCTCTCCTCTTGTCTGTCCTCCTCTCACCTGTCTCTCTCCTCCTGTCTGTCTCTCTCAGTGAGCTGGAGCGTCTCAGTGGTCTCGTTGGTCGTCCCTCAGAGTCTCACCCTCTGCACAACAGTGGGCTCCTGAGTCTGGATCCGGTCCAAGATAAAACTCCCCTCTACTCCCAGCTGCTGCAGGCCTACAAGTGGTCCAACAAGGTAACATGCTAACATGCTAACACTCTACTCCCAGCTGCTGCAGGCCTACAAGTGGTCCAACAAGGTAACATGCTAACACTCTACTCCCAGCTGCTGCAGGCCTACAAGTGGTCCAACATGCTAACATGCTAACATGCTAACACTATACTCCCATCTGCTGCAGGCCTACAAGTGGTCCAACAAGGTAACATGCTAACACTCTACTCCCAGCTGCTGCAGGCCTACAAGTGGTCCAACAAGCTAACATGCTAACACTATACTCCCAGCTGCTGCAGGCCTACAAGTGGTCCAACATGCTAACATGCTAACATGCTAACACTCTACTCCCAGCTGCTGCAGGCCTACAAGTGGTCCAACAAGCTAACATGCTAACATGCTAACACTGTACTCCCAGCTGCTGCAGGCCTACAAGTGGTCCAACAAGCTAACATGCTAACACTATACTCCCAGCTGCTGCAGGCCTACAAGTGGTCCAACATGCTAACATGCTAACACTATACTCCCATCTGCTGCAGGCCTACAAGTGGTCCAACAAGCTAACATGCTAACATGCTAACACTATACTCCCAGCTGCTGCAGGCCTACAAGTGGTCCAACATGCTAACATGCTAACACTATACTCCCATCTGCTGCAGGCCTACAAGTGGTCCAACAAGCTAACATGCTAACATGCTAACACTATACTCCCAGCTGCTGCAGGCCTACAAGTGGTCCAACATGCTAACATGCTAACATGCTAAAACTCTACTCCCAGCTGCTGCAGGCCTACAAGTGGTCCAACAAGCTAACATGCTAACACTATACTCCCAGCTGCTGCAGGCCTACAAGTGGTCCAACATGCTAACATGCTAACATGCTAATACTATACTCCCAGCTGCTGCAGGCCTACAAGTGGTCCAACAAGGTAACATGCTAACACTATACTCCCAGCTGCTGCAGGCCTACAAGTGGTCCAACATGCTAACATGCTAACACTGTACTCCCAGCTGCTGCAGGCCTACAAGTGGTCCAACATGCTAACATGCTAACACTGTACTCCCAGCTGCTGCAGGCCTACAAGTGGTCCAACAAGCTAACATGCTAACATGCTAACACTCTACTCCCAGCTGCTGCAGGCCTACAAGTGGTCCAACATGCTAACATGCTAACACTATACTCCCAGCTGCTGCAGGCCTACAAGTGGTCCAACATGCTAACATGCTAACACTGTACTCCCAGCTGCTGCAGGCCTACAACTGGTCCAACAAGGTAACATGCTAACATGCTAACACTATACTCCCAGCTGCTGCAGGCCTACAAGTGGTCCAACAAGGTAACATGCTAACATGCTAACACTATATTCCCAGCTGCTGCAGGCCTACAAGTGGTCCAACATGCTAACATGCTAACATGCTAACACTGTACTCCCATCTGCTGCAGGCCTACAAGTGGTCCAACATGCTAACATGCTAACACTGTACTCCCAGCTGCTGCAGGCCTACAAGTGGTCCAACAAGCTAACATGCTAACACTCTACTCCCAGCTGCTGCAGGCCTACAAGTGGTCCAACAAGCTAACATGCTAACATGCTAACACTATACTCCCAGCTGCTGCAGGCCTACAAGTGGTCCAACATGCTAACATGCTAACACTCTACTCCCAGCTGCTGCAGGCCTACAAGTGGTCCAACAAGCTAACATGCTAACACTCTACTCCCAGCTGCTGCAGGCCTACAAGTGGTCCAACATGCTAACATGCTAACACTATACTCCCAGCTGCTGCAGGCCTACAAGTGGTCCAACATGCTAACATGCTAACACTATACTCCCAGCTGCTGCAGGCCTACAAGTGGTCCAACATGCTAACATGCTAACACTCTACTCCCAGCTGCTGCAGGCCTACAAGTGGTCCAACAAGGTAACATGCTAACATGCTAACACTGTACTCCCAGCTGCTGCAGGCCTACAAGTGGTCCAACAAGCTAACATGCTAACACTATACTCCCAGCTGCTGCAGGCCTACAAGTGGTCCAACATGCTAACATGCTAACACTGTACTCCCAGCTGCTGCAGGCCTACAAGTGGTCCAACAAGCTAACATGCTAACACTATACTCCCAGCTGCTGCAGGCCTACAAGTGGTCCAACATGCTAACATGCTAACACTATACTCCCAGCTGCTGCAGGCCTACAAGTGGTCCAACAAGCTAACATGCTAACACGCCAACACTATACTCCCAGCTGCTGCAGGCCTACAAGTGGTCCAACATGCTAACATGCTAACATGTTAACACTCTACTCCCAGCTGCTGCAGGCCTACAAGTGGTCCAACAAGCTAACATGCTAACATGCTAACACTCTACTCCCAGCTACTGCAGGCCTACAAGTGGTCCAACAAGCTAACATGCTAACATGCTAACACTATACTCCCAGCTGCTGCAGGCCTACAAGTGGTGCAACATGCTAACATGATAACATGCTAACACTATACTCCCAGCTGCTGCAGGCCTACAAGTGGTCCAACAAGGTAACATGCTAACATGCTAACACTGTACTCCCAGCTGCTGCAGGCCTACAAGTGGTCCAACAAGCTAACATGCTAACATGCTAACACTATACTCCCAGCTGCTGCAGGCCTACAAGTGGTCCAACATGCTAACATGCTAACACTATACTCCCAGCTGCTGCAGGCCTACAAGTGGTCCAACAAGCTAACATGCTAACACGCTAACACTATACTCCCAGCTGCTGCAGGCCTACAAGTGGTCCAACATGCTAACATGCTAACATGTTAACACTCTACTCCCAGCTGCTGCAGGCCTACAAGTGGTCCAACAAGCTAACATGCTAACATGCTAACACTCTACTCCCAGCTACTGCAGGCCTACAAGTGGTCCAACAAGCTAACATGCTAACATGCTAACACTATACTCCCAGCTGCTGCAGGCCTACAAGTGGTGCAACATGCTAACATGATAACATGCTAACACTATACTCCCAACTGCTGCAGGCCTACAAGTGATCCAACATGCTAACATGCTAACACTATACTCCCAGCTGCTGCAGGCCTACAAGTGGTCCAACAAGGTAACATGCTAACATGCTAACACTCTACTCCCAGCTGCTGCAGGCCTACAAGTGGTCCAACAAGCTAACATGCTAACACTATACTCCCAGCTGCTGCAGGCCTACACGTGGTCCAACATGCTAACAATATACTCCCAGCTGCTGCAGGCCTACAAGTGGTCCAACAAGCTAACATGCTAACATGCTAACACTCTACTCCCATCTGCTGCAGGCCTACAAGTGGTCCAACATGCTAACATGCTAACAATATACTCCCAGCTGCTGCAGGCCTACAAGTGGTCCAACATGCTAACATGCTAACAATATACTCCCAGCTGCTGCAGGCCTACAAGTGGTCCAACATGCTAACATGCTAACACTCTACTCCCAGCTGCTGCAGGCCTACAAGTGGTCCAACAAGCTAACATGCTAACATGCTAACACTCTACTCCCATCTGCTGCAGGCCTACAAGTGGTCCAACAAGCTAACATGCTAACATGCTAACACTCTACTCCCATCTGCTGCAGGCCTACAAGTGGTCCAACATGCTAACATGCTAACATGCTAACACTCTACTCCCATCTGCTGCAGGCCTACACGTGGTCCAACAAGCTAACATGCTAACATGCTAACACTCTACTCCCATCTGCTGCAGGCCTACAAGTGGTCCAACAAGCTAACATGCTAACATGCTAACACTCTACTCCCATCTGCTGCAGGCCTACAAGTGGTCCAACATGCTAACATGCTAACATGCTAACACTCTACTCCCATCTACTGCAGGCCTACAAGTGGTCCAACAAGCTAACATGCTAACACTCTACTCCCAACTGCTGCAGGCCTACAAGTGGTCCAACATGCTAACATGCTAACACTATACTCCCATCTGCTGCAGGCCTACAAGTGGTCCAACAAGCTAACATGCTAACACTCTACTCCCAGCTGCTGCAGGCCTACAAGTGGTCCAACATGCTAACATGCTAACACTATACTCACATCTGCTGCAGGCCTACAAGTGGTCCAACATGCTAACATGCTAACATGCTAACACTCTACTTTCAGCTGCTGCAGCCCTACAAGTGGTCCAACAAGCTAACATGCTAACACTCTACTCCCAGCTGCTGCAGGCCTACAAGTGGTCCAACATGCTAACATGCTAACACTATACTCCCAGCTGTGTTCCTTCCGCCTATGAGAGGAACCCGTTATATAGATATATATTACATTACATTACATTGCATTTAGCTGACGCTTTTGTCCAAAGCGACTTACAATAAGTACATTCGACCAGGAAGACACAACCTTGAAGAAAACAGAATCATATAAGTATATCAGGTTTCATAGAGCCAACATTTCAAGTGCTACTCAACTGGCTTTAGGTAATCCAGTCCTTTATTGGTATAAAAGTGCTTCGTTAATCGTTCTAACGCTCGAAGTGGAGTCGAAAGAGATGAGTTTTCAGTTTGCGCCGGAAGATGTGCAAGCTATCTGCCGTCCTGATGTCAATGGGGAGCTCATTCCACCATCTTGGAGCCAGGATAGCATATATATATATATATCTGTTCCATAATGTGTGTGTGTGTGTGTGTGTGTGTGTGTGTGTGTGTGTGTGTGTGTGTGTGTGTGTGTGTGTGTGTGTGTGTGTGTGTGTGTGTGTGTGTGTGTGTGTGTGTGTGTGTGTGTGTGTGTGTGTGTGTGTGTGGTGTGTGTGTGTGTGTGTGTGTGTGTGTGTGTGTGTGTGTGTGTGTGTGTAGTGTGTGTGTGTGTGTGTGTGTGTGTGTGTGTGTGTGTGTGTGTGTGTGTGTGTGTGTGTGTGTGTGTGTGTGTGTGTGTGGTGTGTGTGTGTGTGTGTGTGTGTGTGTGTGTGTGTGTGTGTGTGTGTGTGTGTGTGTGTGTGTGTGTGTGTGTGTGTGTGTGTGTGTGTGTGTGTGTGTGTGTGTGTAGTTGCAGTATCATGCTGGCTTGGCCTCCAGTTTGTTGAACCAGCAGTCACTCAAACGATCGGCCAATCAGATGGGAGCTTCAGCCAAGAGACGACCCAAAGTCCAACCCAGTACCCTGGTACTGCCTCCTCAGTGAGTACTGATGAGATACTGCTTGAGTACTGATGTGATAATAGAGTACTGATGTGATACTAGAGTACTGATGAGATACTTCTAGAGTACTGATGAGATACTAGAGTACTGATGAGATACTTCTAGAGTACTGATGTGATACTAGAGTACTGATGAGATACTTCTAGAGTACTGATGATATACTAATAGAGTACCGATGATATACTAGAGTGCTGATGAGATACTAGAGTACTGATGTGTTACTAGAGTACTGATGAGATACTTCTAGAGTACTGATGAGATACTTCTAGAGTACTGATGAGATACTAGAGTACTGATGAGATACTAGAGTACTGATGAGATACTGCTAGAGTACTGACGAGATACTGCTATAGTACTGATGAGATACTAGAGTACTGATGTGATACTAGAGTACTGATGAGATACTGCTAGAGTACTGATGTGATACTAGAGTACTGATGAGATACTAGAGTACTGATGTGATACTAGAGTACTGATGAGATACTACTAGAGTACTTATGAGATACTAGAGTACTGATGAGATACTACTAGAGCACTGATGAGATACTAGAGTACTGATGAGATACTAGAGTACTGATGTGATACTAGAGTACTGATGAGATACTACTAGAGTACTGATGAGATACTACTAGAGCACTGATGAGATACTAGAGTACTGATGTGATACTAGAGTACTGATGAGATACTGCTAGAGTACTAATGTGATACTAGAGTACTGATGAGATACTTCTAGAGTACTGATGAGATACTTCTAGAGTACTGATGTGATACTAGAGTACTGATGAGATACTACTAGAGTACTGATGTGATACTGGAGTACTGATGAGATACTACTAGAGTACTGATGTGATACTGGAGTACTGATGAGATACTTCTAGAGTACTGATGTGATACTAGAGTACTGATGAGATACTACTAGAGTACTGATGAGATACTACTAGAGCACTGATGATATACTAGAGTACTGATGAGATACTTCTAGAGTACTGATGTGATACTAGAGTACTGATGAGATACTACTAGAGTACTGATGAGATACTGCTAGAGTACTGATGAGATACTAGAGTACTGATGAGATACTAGAGTACTGATGAGATACTACTAGAGTACTGATGAGATACTACTCGAGTACTGCTGATCTAATACCACCGGAGTACTACTGATGTAATACTGCAGTATTATTATTATAGTATACAATAGTACTGCAGTAACCCAGCAGTATTGTGTGCACAGGTACGTGGATGATGTCATCTCGAGGATCGGCAGGATGTTTCCTGATCTGACCATCGAGCTGTTCAGACCCAACGGGACGTCTGCTGTGCTGCTGGTAACACACACACACACACACACACACACACACACACACACACACACACACACACACACACACACACACACACACACACGTCTCTACTTGTCTCTCACCTGTCTCTCTCTCGATCTGTCTGTCTCTCAGGTGACTCTGGGGAAGGTGTTGAAGGCGATAGTTGTGATGCGTTCGCTGTTCATTGACAGAACTGTTGTTCGAGGATTCAACGAGAACGTTTACACCGAGGACGGGAAGGTGAGACAGGAGACCCTGCTGTCTGTCTGTCTCTCTCTCTGTCTCTCTCTCTCATGGTAACCTGTCTCTCTCTCCCTCAGCTGGACATCTGGAGCAAGTCTCAGTACCAGGTGTTCCAGAAGGTAAGACAGTCTTTATGACAGCAGCTCTCAGGTGGATCAACACCTGGGCTGCAGGTAGCAGACCGTCATCAGTGACATCATAAAGACATATAACAACAAGTAGTCCGATTAGCTTCTGTTGCTATGCCAACAGAAATATAACAACAAGTAGTCCGATTAGCTTCTGTTGCTATGCCAACAGAAATATAACAACAAGTAGTCCGATTAGCTTCTGTTGCTATGCCAACACCACCATCTGATACCAGCGACTCTTTGATCCTAGGTCCATTGAGACTGAGAGACAGACTGATAGATGTCTCAGCTGCTGAGAGACAGACTGATAGATGTCTCAGCCGCTGAGAGACACTGATAGATGTCTCAGCTGCTGAGAGACAGACTGATAGATGTCTCAGCTGCTGAGAGACACTGATAGATGTCTCAGCTGCTGAGAGACAGACTGATAGATGTCTCAGCCGCTGAGAGACACTGATAGATGTCTCAGCCGCTGAGAGACAGACTGATAGATGTCTCAGCCGCTGAGAGACAGACTGATAGATGTCTCAGCCGCTGAGAGACAGACTGATAGATGTCTCAGCCGCTGAGAGACACTGATAGATGTCTCAGCTGCTGAGAGACAGACTGATAGATGTCTCAGCTGCTGAGAGACAGACTGATAGATGTCTCAGCCGCTGAGAGACACTGATAGATGTCTCAGCCGCTGAGAGACAGACTGATAGATGTCTCAGCCGCTGAGAGACAGACTGATAGATGTCTCAGCCGCTGAGAGACAGACTGATAGATGTCTCAGCCGCTGAGAGACACTGATAGATGTCTCAGCCGCTGAGAGACAGACTGATAGATGTCTCAGCCGCTGAGAGACACTGATAGATGTCTCAGCCGCTGAGAGACACTGATAGATGTCTCAGCCGCTGAGAGACAGACTGATAGATGTCTCAGCCGCTGAGAGACAGACTGATAGATGTCTCAGCCGCTGAGAGACACTGATAGATGTCTCAGCCGCTGAGAGACAGACTGATAGATGTCTCAGCCGCTGAGAGACAGACTGATAGATGTTTCAGCCGCTGAGAGACAGACTGATAGATGTTTCAGCCGCTGAGAGACAGACTGATAGATGTCTCAGCTGCTGAGAGACACTGATAGATGTCTCAGCCGCTGAGAGACACTGATAGATGTCTCAGCCGCTGAGAGACACTGATAGATGTCTCAGCCGCTGAGAGACAGACTGATAGATGTCTCAGCCGCTGAGAGACACTGATAGATGTCTCAGCCGCTGAGAGACACTGATAGATGTCTCAGCCGCTGAGAGACAGACTGATAGATGTCTCAGCCGCTGAGAGACAGACTGATAGATGTCTCAGCCGCTGAGAGACACTGATAGATGTCTCAGCCGCTGAGAGACAGACTGATAGATGTCTCAGCCGCTGAGAGACAGACTGATAGATGTTTCAGCCGCTGAGAGACAGACTGATAGATGTTTCAGCCGCTGAGAGACAGACTGATAGATGTCTCAGCTGCTGAGAGACACTGATAGATGTCTCAGCCGCTGAGAGACAGACTGATAGATGTTTCAGCCGCTGAGAGACAGACTGATAGATGTTTCAGCCGCTGAGAGACAGACTGATAGATGTTTCAGCCGCTGAGAGACAGACTGATAGATGTCTCAGCTGCTGAGAGACACTGATAGATGTCTCAGCCGCTGAGAGACACTGATAGATGTCTCAGCCGCTGAGAGACAGACTGATAGATGTCTCAGCCGCTGAGAGACACTGATAGATGTCTCAGCCGCTGAGAGACACTGATAGATGTCTCAGCCGCTGAGAGACACTGATAGATGTCTCAGCCGCTGAGAGACACTGATAGATGTCTCAGCCGCTGAGAGACACTGATCGATGTCTCAGCCGCTGAGAGACACTGATAGATGTCTCAGCCGCTGAGAGACAGACTGATAGATGTCTCAGCCGCTGAGAGACACTGATAGATGTCTCAGCTGCTGAGAGACAGACTGATAGATGTCTCAGCCGCTGAGAGACAGACTGATAGATGTCTCAGCCGCTGAGAGACACTGATAGATGTCTCAGCCGCTGAGAGACAGACTGATAGATGTCTCAGCCGCTGAGAGACACTGATAGATGTCTCAGCCGCTGAGAGACACTGATAGATGTCTCAGCTGCTGAGAGACAGACTGATAGATGTCTCAGCCGCTGAGAGACACTGATAGATGTCTCAGCCGCTGAGAGACAGACTGATAGATGTCTCAGCCGCTGAGAGACACTGATAGATGTCTCAGCCGCTGAGAGACACTGATAGATGTCTCAGCCGCTGAGAGACACTGATAGATGTCTCAGCCGCTGAGAGACAGACTGATAGATGTCTCAGCCGCTGAGAGACACTGATAGATGTCTCAGCCGCTCAGAGACACTGATAGATGTCTCAGCTGCTGAGAGACAGACTGATAGATGTCTCAGCCGCTGAGAGACACTGATAGATGTCTCAGCCGCTGAGAGACAGACTGATAGATGTCTCAGCCGCTGAGAGACAGACTGATATATGTCTCAGCCGCTGAGAGACACTGATAGATGTCTCAGCCGCTGAGAGACAGACTGATAGATGTCTCAGCCGCTGAGAGACACTGATAGATGTCTCAGCCGCTGAGAGACAGACTGATAGATGTCTCAGCCGCTGAGAGACAGACTGATAGATGTCTCAGCCGCTGAGAGACACTGATAGATGTCTCAGCTGCTGAGAGACAGACTGATAGATGTCTCAGCCGCTGAGAGACACTGATAGATGTCTCAGCTGCTGAGAGACAGACTGATAGATGTCTCAGCCGCTGAGAGACACTAATAGATGTCTCAGCCGCTGAGAGACAGACTGGTAGATGTCTCAGCCGCTGAGAGACACTGATAGATGTCTCAGCCGCTGAGAGACACTGATAGATGTCTCAGCCGCTGAGAGACAGTCTCAGGGTAGAAAGTTGGAGAAATCGTTCTTTAATTTACTCCGGCTTATAGTGAGTAAAAGCAACATTACAGTCCCCCGTCGTTGTTGTTGTTGTTTTTCGGTGTTGAAAGGGATCCAATTGGTTGTGTTGTTGCTAGGTAACGGACCACGCCACCACCGCCCTGCTGCACTACCAGCTCCCCCAGATGCCCGACGTGGTGGTACGATCCTTCATGGTGAGTCTCTAGCTGTCTGTCTCTACCTGTCTGTTTTCTCTCTGTCCCTAGATCAACCTGTCTCTCAGACCTGGTTGCAGAGCTACATTAACCTGTCTCTCTCTTGTCTCTCAGACCTGGTTGCAGAGCTACATTAACCTGTCTCTCTCTTGTCTCTCAGACGTGGTTGCAGAGCTACATTAACCTGTCTCTCTCTTGTCTCACATTAACCTGTCTCACTCTTGTCTCTCAGACCTGGTTGCAGAGCTACATTAACCTGTCTCTCTCTTGTCTCTCAGACCTGGTTGCAGAGCTACATTAACCTGTCTCTCTCTTGTCTCTCAGACGTGGTTGCAGAGCTACATTAACCTGTCTCTCTCTTGTCTCACATTAACCTGTCTCTCTCTTGTCTCTCAGACCTGGTTGCAGAGCTACATTAACCTGTCTCTCTCTTGTCTCTCAGACCTGGTTGCAGAGCTACATTAACCTGTCTCTCTCTTGTCTCTCAGACCTGGTTGCGAAGCTACATTAACCTGTCTCTCTCTTGACTCTCAAACCTGGTTGCGAAGCTACATTAACCCGTCTCTCTCTTGTCTCTCAGACCTGGTTGCAGAGCTACATTAACTTGTCTCTCTCTTGTCTCTCAGACCTGGTTGCGAAGCTACATTAACCCGTCTCTCTCTTGTCTCTCAGACCTGGTTGCAGAGCTACATTAACTTGTCTCTCTCTTGTCTCTCAGACCTGGTTGCGAAGCTACATTAACCTGTCTCTCTCTTGTCTCACATTAACCTGTCTCTCTCTTGTCTCTCAGACCTGGTTGCAGAGCTACATTAACCTGTCTCTCTCTTGTCTCTCAGACCTGGTTGCAGAGCTACATTAACCTGTCTCTCTCTTGTCTCTCAGACGTGGTTGCAGAGCTACATTAACCTGTCTCTCTCTTGTCTCACATTAACCTGTCTCTCTCTTGTCTCTCAGACCTGGTTGCAGAGCTACATTAACCTGTCTCTCTCTTGTCTCTCAGACCTGGTTGCAGAGCTACATTAACCTGTCTCTCTCTTGTCTCTCAGACCTGGTTGCGAAGCTACATTAACCTGTCTCTCTCTTGACTCTCAAACCTGGTTGCGAAGCTACATTAACCCGTCTCTCTCTTGTCTCTCAGACCTGGTTGCAGAGCTACATTAACTTGTCTCTCTCTTGTCTCTCAGACCTGGTTGCGAAGCTACATTAACCCGTCTCTCTCTTGTCTCTCAGACCTGGTTGCAGAGCTACATTAACTTGTCTCTCTCTTGTCTCTCAGACCTGGTTGCGAAGCTACATTAACCTGTCTCTCTCTTGTCTCACATTAACTTGTCTCTCTCTTGTCTCTCAGACCTGGTTTGCGGAGCTACATAAACCTGTCTCTCTCTTGTCTCTCAGACCTGGTTGCGGAGCTACATTAACCTGTCTCTCTCTTGTCTCTCAGACCTGGTTGCGGAGCTACATTAACCTGTCTCTCTCTTGTCTCTCAGACCTGGTTGTGGAGCTACATTAACTTGTCTCTCTCTTGTCTCTCAGACCTGGTTTGCGGAGCTACATAAACCTGTCTCTCAGACCTGGTTGCGGAGCTACATTAACCTGTCTCTCTCTTGTCTCTCAGACCTGGTTGCGGAGCTACATAAAGCTGTTCCAGTCTCCCTGTCAGCGCTGTGGACGGTTCCTACAGGACGGACTTCCTCCCACCTGGAGAGACTTCAGGACTCTGGAGGCGTTTCACGACACCTGCCGCATGTAGACACTTCCTGTGTGTGTTTTGTACAAAGAATTTTGAATAAAGTGTAGTTGTTTTTTTTCCTTTTTGGTTTTATCTGATTCTTGAGCCCTGACATACTGCACGTGCTAATTGGTGTATATTGATGAAGAGGGGAGACTCGTTAACTGGGAGACAGGTGAGACTCGTTAAGAGGGGGACAGGTGAGACTCGTTAACTGGGAGACAGGTGAGACTCGTTAAGAGGGGGACAGGTGAGACTCGTTAACTGGGGGACAGGTGAGACTCGTTAACTGGGGGACAGGTGAGACTCATTAAGAGGGGGACAGGTGAGACTCGTTAACAGGGAGACAGGTGAGACTCGTTAACTGGGGGACAGGTGAGACTCGTTAACTGGGGGACAGGTGAGATTCGTTAACTGGGGCACAGGTGAGACTCGTTAACAGGGGGACAGGTGAGACTCGTTAACTGGGGACAGGTGAGACAAGTTAAGAGGGGGACAGGTGAGACTCGTTAAGAGGGGGACAGGTGAGACTCGTTAACTGGGGGACAGGTGAGACTCGTTAAGAGGGGGACAGGTGAGACTCGTTAACTGGGAGACATGTGAGACTCGTTAACTGGGGGACAGGTGAGACTCGTTAACTGGGGCACAGGTGAGACTCGTTAACTGGCGGACAGGTGAGACTCGTTAACTGGGGGACAGGTGAGACTCGTTAACTGGGGGACAGGTGAGATTCGTTAACTGGGGGACAGGTGAGACTCGTTAACAGGGGGACAGGTGAGACTCGTTAACAGGGGGACAGGTGAGACTCGTTGAAGAGGGGGACAGGTGAGACTCGTTAACAGGGGGACATGTGAGACTCGTTAACAGGGAGACAGGTGAGACTCGTTAAGAGGGGGACAGGTGAGACTCGTTAACAGGGAGACAGGTGAGACTCGTTAAGAGGGGGACAGGTGAGACTCGTTAAGAGGGGGACAGGTGAGACTCGTTAACTGGGGGACAGGTGAGACTCGTTAAGAGGGGGACAGGTGAGACTCGTTAACTGGGGGACAGGTGAGACTCGTTAACTGGGGGACAGGTGAGACTATTTAACTGGGGGACAGGTGAGACTCGTTAACTGGGGGACAGGTGATACTCGTTGAAGAGGGGGACAGGTGAGACTCGTTAACAGGGGGACATGTGATACTCGTTAACAGGGAGACAGGTGAGACTCGTTAAGAGGGGGACAGGTGAGACTCGTTAACAGGGAGACAGGTGAGACTTGTTAAGAGGGGGACAGGTGAGACTCGTTAAGAGGGGGACAGGTGATACTCGTTAACAGGGGGACAGGTGAGACTCGTTAAGAGGGGGACAGGTGAGAATCGTTAACAGGGAGACAGGTGAGACTCGTTAACAGGGGGACAGGTGAGACTCGTTAAGTGGGGGACAGGTGAGACTCGTTAAGAGGGGGACAGGTGAGACTCGTTGACAGGGAGACAGGTGAGACTCGTTGACAGGGAGACAGGTGAGACTCGTTAAGAGGGGGACAGGTGAGACTCGTTGACAGGGAGACAGGTGAGACTCGTTGACAGGGAGACAGGTGAGACTCGTTAAGAGGGGCCTCAGTGATGAGTCGTTAGCCTCATCCCAATACCCCTCCTCGACTCCTCTCTTCCCCTCCTCCGGGACATGACCCGGAAATCGATCAAGACACGCCATTTTGAAGGACGTCCCAATAGCTGAAATGCACACGGAGGGGTGCGGGAGGAGGGGTGAGGGAGGAGGCGTGAGGGAGGAGGGGTGCGGGAGGAGACGAAAGGGAGGATACACGCAAGCAGACTACGCAGAAGTGTTTTTACTACTCGCGTATAAAAGCCCCGCCCCCACCTTCACAGCTGGTCCATTTCAACAGAGGAAAACCGACAACTGGAAGATGAGCGGAAAAGCGTCACATAAATGTATAAGTGCTCACAGCTCCGTGGGAATGATTATGTGCAATTCATTTCTTAAGGTTATACTAACAATTTAAGTCATGTTTAATGATCTTGAACGTCACTAAAACATAGCTATTAAGAAAGCTATTTCATAAATGGCTAGATCTTGATAAATAACAATTATTTGTATTGTTTTGTGTTAAAATATTCGGGAGTTAAATTATTTAAAATTCACAGTCCTGAATGTAGGGATCTACAGGACACATATTTTGAGAGTAAGGCTTTCACATTACTATCATTATATTTGTATTTAAATGTAGGCTACATTTTACACCAAAACGGAACACCAAAGCAGGACCAACCATCATACATTGAATTCCTTGAAGAGAACGATTCATTCATTTAAATAAATATTTAACCAGAAATAGGCCGGTTCTAAAGGGTTCTTCAGTGAAGCCCGATGAGACGGGATACAGCTGTGCACATGTCATCATTAACAGATGTCGTTTAAGAGTGACGTTTGAGTGAACGAGGACATCCCAATTAATACCTGAGGACTCCTCTGTCCTCGCGTCACCACCTCGTGTCTCTCGCTCACATCTTACGGAGGCGGAGCTAAGACGCAAGGAAGGGACACGAGTGAGGGAATGGAGGAGTCGAGGAGGGGTCCAGGTCAGATCCTCAGTGATGAGTCAGGTCCTCAGTGATGAGTCAGGTCCTCAGTGATGAGTCAGATCCTCAGTGATGAGTCAGATCCTCAGTGATGAGTCCATGTCAGATCCTCAGTGATGAGTCAGGTCCTCAGTGATGAGTCCATGTCAGGTACGTAGTGATGAGTCAGATCCTCAGTGATGAGTCAGGTCCTCAGTGATGAGTCAGATCCTCAGTGATGAGTCCATGTCAGATCCTCAGTGATGAGTCAGGTCCTCAGTGATGAGTCAGTTCCTCAGTGATGAGTCAGGTCCTCAGTGATGAGTCCATGTCAGGTCCTCAGTGATGAGTCCATGTCAGGTCCTCGGTGATGAGTCAGGTCCTCGGTGATGAGTCCATGTCAGGTACTTAGTGATGAGTCAGATCCTCAGTGATGAGTCAGGTCCTCAGTGATGAGTCAGATCCTCAGTGATGAGTCCATATCAGGTCCTCAGTGATGAGTCCATGTCAGGTCCTCAGTGACGAGTCCATGTCAGGTCCTTAGTGATGAGTCCATGTCAGATCCTCAGTGACGAGTCCATGTCAGGTCCTCAGTGACGTGTCCATGTCAGGTCCTCAGTGACGAGTCCATGTCACGTCCTCAGTGATGAGTCCATGTCAGGTCCTCAGTGACGAGTCCATGTCACGTCCTCAGTGATAAGTCCATGTCAGGTCCTCAGTGACGAGTCCATGTCAGGTCCTCAGTGATGTGTCCATGTCAGGTCCTCAGTGACGAGTCCATGCAGGTCCTCAGTGACGAGTCCATGTCAGGTCCTCAGTGACGAGTCCATGTCAGGTCCTCAGTGATGTGTCCATGTCAGGTCCTCAGTGATGTGTCCATGTCAGGTCCTCAGTGACGAGTCCATGTCAGGTCCTCAGTGACGAGTCCATGTCAGGTCCTCAGTGACGAGTCCATGTCAGGTCCTCAGTGACGTGTCCATGTCAGGTCCTCAGTGACGAGTCCATGTCAGGTCCTCAGTGACGAGTCCATGTCAGGTCCTCAGTGATGAGTCAGGTCCTCAGTGGTGAGTCCATGTCAGGTTCTCGGTGATGAGTCAGGTCCTCAGTGATGAGTCCATGTCAGGTCCTCAGTGATGAGTCAGATCCTCAGTGATGAGTCAGATCCTCAGTGATGAGTCAGTTCCTCAGTGATGAGTCAGTTCCTCAGTGATGAGTCAGATCCTCAGTGATGAGTCCATGTCAGGTCCTCAGTGATGAGTCGGGTCAAATTTAACACAGGACTAAGACTAAAACTAAATAAAAAAATAGCTGACGAAATTAATACTAGTCCACAGTGATGTGGACACAGAGGAACCCTGGAGCTGCTGACACTCCACCGTAGTC
>NW_022991823.1:0-2500 GCF_902827175.1 Gymnodraco acuticeps
TCTTCCTCCTCCTCCTCTTCCTCCTCCAGGTCGTGGCTCTCCTCATTAAACCCCCCCCCCCCTGACATCCAGGAGATCTCACTTCCTGTCACTCAAGGTGTCTGAATGCACTGAAACTATGACAAATACTTCCAGGTATAATAGTCATTGAGCAAAAGTACTTTAGCTGGAAATCCTGCAGAAAGTCACTTTAGCTGCAGCTTTAGTGGGAAAGCGTCTGTTGTATGAGCGCTAATACAAACTGGGAGTTCAGATGCATTTGAGTTCATAAACGAGGCTTTAAATAGTGATAAAAGCTCCTAAGGTGGGTTTCGCCCCCTGTGTTCGAATTAGGATTACAAAGTGGTGGAAAACGAGTAAAAGTACTTTCCACGGCTGGAAACACTTCAAAAGTTAGTTTACACTTCAGCTGTAGTGGGAAACCCTGAATTGTTATTTAACAAAGGTCCCAGGTCTCTGTCCCCCCCCCCCCTGTGAGCCCACTGTGCTCTGATTGGTCGGGACGGTGCGAGGCTCGCTGCTCACTGAGCTGGCTTACTGGTGGGGTTTCCGGGTCAGCGATACAGCGAGAACTCATCCTGAGCACACACACTCACAGCCGAAGTAAAAACAACAAGTGTGGCTTGATGTTGAGAAAGAACAAGGTTTCTAACGCTGTGAGAACGGGTCTGCGGAGAGCCTTTCTCCACCATCCCAACTCGACTGTTACCAGGGAGCTCTATGCAAGTCAATGGGATGATAGTTGAAGATTTACACTAAAGGTCCTGGTGTGTGAGGAGCTCCGCGTGACGCCATGCGGTTCCTGGAAGAAGGCGTTCTGGGGCAGACCTTCTCTGTGTGAGAGTGTTACTCGCTACAGGGTGCACTCTGAGGGTTTGTGTTCACACGCAGAATCTTCAGAACACAAGGGGACGGGTCAGAACCAGAACAGCATGACCTGGGCCCTTTAAATGACTGATATTGTGCATAAATAAAAGCTACTAATGTGGATGCTCCCCTGGGTCAGAATAACAGACTTAGCATGAAGTATGTAATACTTGAGCAAAAGTACTTTTGATCGTTGGAAGTCCTGCAGAAAGTCAGTTGGACGGCGTTTAGATATCTCAGAGAAGAAGAAACTGGAGGGAGAGCCCTGCAGGCCGATGGTTCTCAGAGAACAAAGCATCGCGTTTGAGTCTCACTGTTTAACCAAAGACACGCCGTTCAAAAGAACGCAGCGTACCTGGATCAGAAACACCTGCTGGGCGCTGACGCAACGCTGATGATGGGCCTCTTCATTCAAACTGGCTTTATGTATTTTTAATGCTTTTTCATATCTCGTATTTTCTGTGTTTTATATTCACAAAGTTAAAGAGTGTTGAATAAATGCAGTTAAAGTTCCATAACTGCCTCTAGAAGGAGAATTAAATAACGGAACTTAATTAAGAATATTTCCACTCTCTCTCTGAACCAGAATCAGAATCATGTTTTTCTGGACGTACTTGAAGGCCTCGTTTCTGCAGCCTGACGTAATCCGCCCTGAAACACAGTGTGTGTGTGTGTGTGTGTGTGTGTGTGTGTGTGTGTGTGTGTGTGTGTGTGTGTGTGTGTGTGTGTGTGTGTGTGTGTGTGTGTGTGTGTGTGCTGTCAGCCTGTAATCATCAGAAGCATGATGGATGGTGTTTATTTCTCGGTGATGGAACGCACCCCCTGCCTGATGATAATTGGAATAAAAAGGACAGATCAGGCCGGCAAACTTATTAAATTATAACGCCATAATTTGCATTAATGCATATGGTGAGGGGGGGGGGGTAGCTTGACGGCTTGTTAGCGATGGCCTCGACCTTGCCGTGCCCTTGGCCCCCCCCCGCAGATCTGGAGATCACACGACAGCTCTCTGACAGAAAAGCAGTGATGTCTACATCCAGAGGCATCGTGATGCGTTCGAGGACTGTCAGATACACGGGAGTCCTTTAAGTGCCTCCTCTATGGAAGGATCTTCACTCAGAAGACAAGTTGTATTTTATGCTGGAAAACTGCATTTTTATGGGGATTAAACTTTAAGACTCAATTCAAATCAGTGTTTTTAGCAACGTGATGCGTTCAAGGACTGTCAGATACACGGGAAGTCCTTTTTGGACGACACAAAGGACAAGAAGTCACGTTGAAATAAGCTATAAGTGTTATTTCATAATGGAAAACTGCATTTTTGGGGGGATTAAGCGTTACGAATAAATCTAGATCAGTGTTCTAAACCATTTCAATCAAGAATCCTCTCATTAACTGATAATTGATTCACATGTTAATTGACTTTTTAAATATCCTGTTTTACTGGAAATTCATATTTTTAAGGCATGAAATTCATAATCATATTGTTTATTACAAGTATGTTGAATTTGTTTTATTTAATTATATTTATTTATGTCTTTTTCAGTGTTTTTTATAGAATTTAATCGATTTCTTGAGGCTCTATTTCCCTCAAAGCCCCCTTTTTTATTGAAAACCTTTTAAAGAACTACAT
>NW_022991823.1:7500-23425 GCF_902827175.1 Gymnodraco acuticeps
AGAAAGTACAGGTATTTGAGTTCAACATGTAAGAAGTAGAAAGTACAGGTATTGAGTTCAACATGTAAGAAGTAGAAAGTACAGGTATTTGAGTTCAACATGTAAGAAGTAGAAAGTACAGGTATTTGAGTTCAACATGTAGAAGTAGAAAGTACAGGTATTTGTGTTCAACATGTAAGAAGTAGAAAGTACAGGTATTTGAGTTCAACATGTAAGAAGTAGAAAGTACAGGTATTTGAGTTCACACATGTAAGAAGTAGAAAGTACAGGTATTTGAGTTCAACATGTTGAAGTAGAAAGTACAGGTATTTGTGTTCAACATGTAAGAAGTAGAAAGTACAGGTATTTGAGTTCAACATGTAAGAAGTAGAAAGTACAGGTATTTGAGTTCAACATGTGAGAAGTAGAAAGTACAGGTATTGAGTTCAACATGTAAGAAGTAGAAAGTACAGGTATTTGAGTTCAACATGTAGAAGTAGAAAGTTACAGGTATTTGAGTTCAACATGTAAGAAGTAGAAAGTACAGGTATTTGTGTTCAACATGTAAGAAGTAGAAAGTACAGGTATTTGAGTTCAACATGTAAGAAGTAGAAAGTACAGGTATTGTAGTTCAACATGTAAGAAGTAGAAAGTACAGGTATTTGTTGTTCAACATGTAAGAAGTAGAAAGTACAGGTATTTGAGTTCAACATGTGAGAAGTAGAAAGTACAGGTATTTGAGTTCAACATGTAAGAAGTAGAAAGTACAGGTATTTGAGTTCAACATGTAGAAGTAGAAAGTACAGGTATTTGAGTTCAACATGTAAGAAGTAGAAAGTACAGGTATTTGAGTTCAACATGTAAGAAGTAGAAAGTACAGGTATTTTGAGTTCAACATGTAAGAAGTAGAAAGTACAGGTATTTGGTTCAACATGTAAGAAGTAGAAAGTACAGGTATTTGAGTTCAACATGTAAGAAGTAGAAAGTACAGGTATTTGTGTTCAACATGTAAGAAGTAGAAAGTACAGGTATTTGGTTCAACATGTAAGAAGTAGAAAGTACAGGTATTGGGTTTCAACATGTAAGAAGTAGAAAGTACAGGTATTTGAGTTCAACATGTAAGAAGTAGAAAGTACAGGTATTTGTAGTTTCAACATGTAAGAAGTAGAAAGTAAGGTATTTGGTTCAACATGTAAGAAGTAGAAAGTACAGGTATTTGAGTTCAAATGTAAGAAGTAGAAGTACAGTATTTGTGTTCAACATGTAAGAAGTAGAAAGTACAGGTATTTGGTTTCAACATGTAAGAAGTAGAAAGTACAGGTATTTGGGTTTTTCAACATGTAAGAAGTAGAAAGTACAGTATTTGAGTTCAACAAGTAAGAAGTAGAAGTCAGGTATTTGGGTCAACATGTAAGAAGTAGAAAGTACAGGTATTTGAGTTCAACATGTAAGAAGTAGAAAGTTACAGGTATTTGAGTTCAACATGTAAGAAGTAGAAAGTACAGGTATTTTGAGTTCACATGTAAGAAGTAGAAAGTACAGTATTTGGGTTCAACATGTAGAAGTAGAGAAGTACAGGATTTGAGTTCAACATGTAAGAAGTAGAAAGTACAGGTATTGTGTTCTCAACATGTAAGAAGTAGAAAGTACAGGTATTTGGTTAACATGTAAGAAGTAGAAATTACAGGTATTTGAGTTCAACATGTAAGAAGTAGAAAGTACAGGTATTTGTGTTCAACATGTAAGAAGTAGAAAGTACAGGATTTGAGTTCAATAAGTGAAAGTACAGGTATTTGTGTCAACATGTAAGAATTAGAAAGTACAGGTATTTGAGGTTCAACATGTAAGAAGTAGAAAGTTCAGGTATTTGGTTCAACATGTAAGAAGTAGAAAGTACAGGTATTTGGTTTAAACATGTAAGAAGTAGAAAGTACAGGTATTTGAGGTTCAACATGTAAGAAGTAGAAAGTACAGGTATTTGGTTCAACATGTAAGAAGTAGAAAGTACAGGTATTTGAGTTCAACATGTAAGAAGTGAAAGTACAGGTATTTGGGTTCAACATGTAAGAAGTAGAAAGTACAGGTATTTGTGTTCAACATGTAAGAAGTAGAAAGTACAGGTATTTGAGTTCAACATGTAAGAAGTAGAAGTACAGGTATTTGTGTTCAACATGTAAGAAGTAGAAAGTACAGGTATTTGCTGTTCAACATGTAAGAAGTAGAAAGTACAGGTATTTGGGTTCAACATGTAAGAAGTAGAAAGTACAGGTATTTGGGTTCAACATGTAAGAAGTAGAAAGTACAGGTATTTGTGTTCAACATGTAAGAAGTAGAAAGTACAGGTATTTGGGTTCAACATGTACAGTAAGAAGTAGAAAGTACAGGTATTTGAGTTCAACATGTGAGAAGTAGAAAGTATAGGTATTTGGTTTCAACATGTGAAGAAGTAGAAAGTACAGGTACTTTGAGTTCAACATGTAAGAAGTAGAAAGTACAGGTATTTGAGTTCAACATGTAGAAGTAAGAAAGTACAGGTATTTGAGTTCAACATGTAAGAAGTAGAAAAGTACAGGT
This sequence comes from Gymnodraco acuticeps, assembly GCF_902827175.1. Lineage (NCBI taxonomy): Eukaryota > Metazoa > Chordata > Actinopteri > Perciformes > Bathydraconidae > Gymnodraco > Gymnodraco acuticeps. The sequence continues at coordinate 10,054 of NW_022991823.1, forward strand.
ATTGTGTTCAACATGTAAGAAGTAGAAAGTACAGGTATTGTGTTCAACATGTAAGAAGTAGAAAAGTACAGGTATTTGCGTTCAACATGTAAAGAAGTAGAAAGTACAGGTATTTGTGTTCAACATGTAAGAAGTAGAAAGTACAGGTATTTGGAGTTCAACATGTGAGAAGTAGAAAGTACAGGTATTTGAGTTCAACATGTAAGAAGTAGAAAGTACAGGTATTTGAGTTCAACAATGTGAAGAAGTAGAAAGTACAGGTATTTGAGGTTCAACATGTAAGAAGTAGAAAGTACAGGTATTTGAGTCAACATGTAAGAAGTAGAAAGTACAGGTATTTGTGTTCAACATGTGAAGAAGTAGAAAGTACAGGTATTTGAGTTCAACATGTAAGAAGTAGAAAGTAGTACAGGTATTTGAGTTCAACATGTAAGAAGTAGAAAGTACAGTATTTGAGTTCAACATGTAAGAAGTAGAAAGTACAGGTATTTGAGTTCAACATGTAAGAAGTAGAAAGTTACAGGTATTTGAGTTCAACATGTAGAAGTAGAACGAAGTATGTCAAAAAAAATAACAAAAATACAAGGTATTTGAGTTCAACATGTAAGAAGTAGAAAGTACAGGTATTTTGTGTTCAACATGTAAGAAGTATGCAAGTACAGGTATTTGAGTTCAACATGTAAGAAGTAGGAAAGTACAGGTATTTGGTCAACATGTAAGAAGTAGAAGTACAGGTATTTGGTTTCAAACATGTGAGAAGTAGAAAGTACAGGTATTTTGAGTTTCAACATGTAAGAAGGTAGAAAGTACAGGTATGTGAGTTCAACATGTAAGAAGTAGAAAGTACAGGTATTTGAGTTCAACATGTAGAAGTAGAAAGTACAGGTATTGGGTTCAACATGTAAGAAAGTAGAAAGTACAGGTATTTGTGTCAACATGTAAGAAGTAGAAAGTACAGGTATTTGGGTTCAACATGTAAGAAGTTAGAACAGTACAGGTATTTGGTTTCAACATGTAGAAGTAGAAAGTCAGGTATTTGGGTTCAACATGTAGAAGTAGAAAGTACAGGTATTGAGTTCAACATGTTAAGAAGTAGAAAGTCAGGTATTGAGTTCAACATGTGAGAAGTAGAAAGTACAGGTAAGGTATTTGAGTTCAAACATGTAAGAAGTAGAAAGTACAGGTATTTGATGTTCAACATGTAGAAGTAGAAGTACAGGTATTTGGGTTCAACAGTTAAGAAGTAGAAAGTAAGGTATTTGGTGTCAACATGTAAGAAGTAGAAAGTACAGGTATTTGGGTTCAACATGTAAGAAGTAGAAAGTACAGGTATTTGTGTTCAACATGTAAGAAGTAGAAAGTACAGGTATTTGAGTTCAACATGTAAGAAGTAGAAAGTTACAGGTATTTGAGTTCAACATGTAGAAGTAAGAAAGTACAGGTATTTGGTTCAACATTGATAGAAGTAGAAAGTACAGGTATTTGGGTTCAACATGTAAGAAGTAGAAAGTACAGGTATTTGAGTTCAACATGTAAGAGTAGAAAGTACAGGTATTGAGTTCAACAGTAAGAAGTAGAAAGTACAGGTATTTGAGTTCAACATGTGAGAAGTAGAAAGTACAGGTATTTGAGTTCAACATGTAAGAAGTAGAAAGTACAGGTATTTGGGTTCAACATGTAAGAAGTAGAAAGTACAGGTATTTGTGTTCAACATGTAAGAAGTCGAAAGTACAGGTATTTGGGTTCAACATGTAAGAAGTAGAAAGTACAGGTATTTGGGTTCAACATGTAAGAAGTAGAAAGTACAGGTATTTGGGTTCAATATGTAAGAAGTAGTGTGCCAAAACAACAATAAGGAAAAATAAAGTTATAAATATACAAAAAAATAAGCAGCTGTTTCCAGAGCCTGAGTTTAACCAATGAGGAGCTTCCACTTCCACTCATGACGTGTGTGTGTGTGTGTGTTAATTAAAGCACACTTAGAATACACAAGTTGTTCGTACTAACCATTCTAAGGTAACTTAACTTACTTAAAGTGAGGCAACGAATTTGCATACTTTTTTGAAGTTACACAACTTATTAGGTTTTACCAGTGGCGAACCGTGTCTATCACAACTGGACCTTCTGTAGACACACCCACACCCCGCCGCCCCCCCCTTCCGCGGCATTATAATGTCCGTCTTTTCACTGAATTGTCGTCTTGAAAGGGAACTCACAACAATCTTCACAACTTCCTCTCCACCTGTTGCACTTGTCATTTCAACGTTAAAAACAATAAAACGGCATGAATTGTAAGGGTTTAGTGTTTTGTCTATCTGTCTGTTGATGTTAATTGCTCTACTCTCTCTCTCTCCAGGTGTCGGCACTTCCTGTCCGTGTGGCACCTGCTAGGCTGATTGTTATTCCCGTCCCTGATTGTGGCCACCTGTGTCCCATTACCTAAAGTGTATATTTAGTCCTCCTCTCCCTTTGTTTGGTGTTGGTTCGTCTTGTCTTTTCGTCATGTCCATGCCTGTATACCATAGACCTGTTTTTGCACTACCTAGTAGAACCTAGAGATTCTTGGAGAGTCCTAGTAGATCCTACAAGTTTATTGGAAAGCTTTGTATTCTTGAAAATAAAGAATATTACAAAGCAACGGAATCGAGCATCTGAGTTCTTACGAGCCCATCGTGTCATGAATTGTTTCGTCGCATTCATCTCGATCCTCTGTCTCTCTCCAGTGAACTAGCGGGCCTTCTAGAATACCCTGAACCGAGGGGAACTCTGAAAGAACACGCCCATTGGCTACAAATCAATATCTGATTGGTTGATCAAACTGTCAGTCCAAACGTACGCTCTCATTCAGTGCAACGGCCAGGGCCTTCGATCAAGGATGTAGAATACCTTGGTGAAGGATATTCTACCCAGAGACCCAGAACAAGATCTGATTGGTTGCTTTCTTTTCTAACACAAACCCACTGAAATGCGTAGAGCATGGTCCGAGAAGGACAAACAAATCAACGTAACACTGTGATATTACAGATCAACGACACGCATACCTCATTTATTCATTTTATATACATTTTATTTATATAATTAAATCGATTTTTTGTTTGTTTTATCTGAGTGTTCCAGGGTATTCTCTGAATACCTTGAAGGCCCTGACGGTTCGCCACTGGGTTTTACAGTGTATAAATAAATACAGAACATCCTGCAATAGGAATAGGAACTACTCTGTAATTCATTCATACACATGTACCATTTTTTATATTCCTTTTAATGTATACTTTATATACATTTACAGGTAATGCAGTGTTTTAAGTGACTTATTTAACTTGATAACACAGACTTCAAGTAACAGTTATACATTAAACTACTAGGTATTACTAAAATAGTGTGTCTGCCTTCGAGCTAGTGGAGTTAATACATTTTTTAACATGATTCTGTCTTTTGTTCGCCGTAATATGAGTCATATTTCAATGTAAACTGGTCGGTAAAAGGCCTCAGTGAAAATGTATATTAAAGGCTCTATGTTCAGAAAGTGGGTATTAACGGTGAGGTACTGCATCTGTTTTTCTGTCAAGCTAGAGGAATTGCATATTACATACCACTTCCGGTAACATCCTACAAAATAAAACATTGTTTGTAACAATTTTACTTTAAGACTTTATCTGACTGCTCGGTATTGTAGTCAACTTGATACAGAAACGTATCACATCTTCTAACTAATGATACGGTGGCCGGGAGGGCTCAACACGCTGAAAACACATACGGCTAACACGTAGAGCTAAGGTAATCGGGAGAGTCGAGGGACTAACTGAGAGCTAGGTAGTTAATACACGTTTTAACATGTATCCTGTCTTTATTTCGCCGTAATATGAGTCATATTTCAATGTAAACTGGTCGGTAAAAGGCCTCAGTGAAAATGTATATTAAAGGCTCTATGTTCAGAAAGTGGGTATTAACGCCCTCTTGTGGTCACGGTGAGGTACTGCAGCTTCCTTTCTGTCAAGCTAGAGGAATTGCATATTACACACCACTTCCTGTAACATCCTACAAAATAAAACATTGTTTGTAACCGACGGAAGTGTATTTTAGTTTTTAAAACGTTACCTTCTATTTTTATTTTTTGAGAGCTAGGTAGTTAATACACGTTTTAACGTGTATCCTGTCTTTATTTCGCCGTATTATGAGTCATATTTCAATGTAAATTTGACGGTAAAAGGTTACTTCCTGTAACATCCTTCAAAATAAAACTCTTTATAATGGGAACAGAACGAGTCAACTTGATGTACTATTACTTTCATTACTGATTGTCTGATTCACTTTAGCTAGCTTATTATAAACTAGATATTTCGTTGGATATATATTTTAACAACTGTAATAAATAAAGCAGAGGTTCGCTTGCTTTAATTTCGTTTTAGCTTACCCTGATAGCATCGTTTACATCCGGGTCCCGTTACATCCGGGTCTTACCCCTGATAAGGATGCATTGGTTACATCCGGGTCCCTTTGTTGTCGCTAGAATAGGGTTTAATGGGTTTCTCATCATGTTGACTCCTCTAGCATGAACTCTGACACAACTGTAAAGTTATACTGTCGATAAAACGTGCAAATTAAAACCACGTTTTATTGTTGAAGGTTGGGTTTAACAGGAAGTCTTGTATGTATGGAACTCCTCTAACTTGATAACGGAGTTGTAGTTACCGACTGTGGCCAGAAGAGGGCGCCAAAGCTCCTCTAAATGTTTCCATGGACTGGATGTTATGTGATAATGACTTTGTATCTAGCGTACTAATACTGTATATATTACTGTTTCTCTTTTAACAGCAAGAAAATAACCAGAACCAATGTTTGAAGCTCTCAGTTAGTCCCTCGAGTCTCCCGGTTACTTTAGTGTTAGCCGTATGTGTTTTCAGCGCGTTGAGTCCTCTCCGCCACCGTATCATTAGAACACAACATTGGCCGAAGCTAAATGAACTGTTTCCATCAAATAAAATGTCTTCCCGCTTAGTGAGTGGAGTTAGAAGATGTGATACGTTTCTCTATCAAGTTGACAGTCAGACAAAATCGTAAAGTAAAATTGAGAGTTAAAAAAACTAAAATACACCTCCGTCTGTTATCAAATCAAATCAAATGGATAGAGGGTGTCGTTTTTCTCATACTGATATTCGGAACAATCTGTGATGTTGTATTTGCTGTAAAGCAGGGGTGCCCAACCAGTCGATCGTCGATCGCGAGGAGATTCCCAGTCGATCGCGAGATGTGTCTAAAAATAGAACAACAACATTCTGTTGTATCGTTAATGTCCTGTAACATAATCTTCCTGTGCCAGAATAATGCACTTGACGCATCAAAGCTTTGTGATTGGCCGGCGTGACCCCATGTGTCGGGGCGTGGCTGGTGGGCAGTGGGCACTATTTCGCTGACGTTGTCCGTGTCAACAGGAGTGACAGTCCGCACACACACAAGACCGCAATTATGGCTGAAGCAAAAAAGCCCAAAATATATAATTTTCACTCCGAGTGGGAGGATGATTATTTTTGTATCTATTCCAATTCAAAGTCCATCTGTCTCATCTGCAATGCGAGCGTGGCTTTATCGAAGAAGGGTAATTTAGGAGCGGCATTTCAAAACAGTGCACAAACGCTACGAGACAGAACTTCCCTCCTAATTCTGCCCTACGCTCCAAAAGGGGAGGGGCCTGAGAGGACAGCTAAATGCACAGCAGCCCATTTCCACCAGGCCCAACAACAAGAGCAAGGCTGCTACCAGAGCATCTTATCGTGTCAGTCACGTTCTTGAGAAACACATGAAGTCTTTCAAAGACGGCGACAATTGTAAATAAGCCATCTGTATGTCTTATATGACATGATGAATTGGAAATGGGGGACCCTGATGTAAACAAGACGAAAGTCTTTCTCTGGTCTGCATCCCCTTATCAATTGTATGTTTTGAGCTGTACTGTACTGTACCCAATATACAAGCTGTTAATAAACTGTTCAATCAATCAATCAATCAAGTTGTGAAAGAAGCATTCCTGGAGGCTGCCGATGCGTAATAAAAATAACAGAAGCATTTCAACAGGTTTTTGATATGATAAAATCTCAAGTTAGATACCGTTATTAATCAGCTGTAAGTTTTAGTTTGTTTGAACTTATTCATTATAATTAGTGTACAAAATTGTATAAGAGTGCAAACATTAAGATCTGCTCTGTTTAAATTGATTAGTCTATTATAAATTCAGGTTAAGAAACTAGTGTTGCTTGCATCCTATTTTAAAGGCATTTATTTTTATACTCGACTAAAATGCAACAAAAAGGGTTTGATTCTATTAATGTTGTCTTTTTTATTGCACGTTGGCAGCAGATTCCTGAGTAGCTTCAGATCTGAGTCGTCTTATCAGAAAGCCTCATTTATACTTTTGTAGCAACACTATTTGTATATAATGTCAAAGAAAGGGTTCAGAGTATTTTCTTTGTTCCTGTGTCATATGAGGCAGCACTGTTCAATGTTTCTTGAAAACATGACCCACTGTAGTGACGTGTGAATACACTCCAACTCTGTATCAACAACACTGTTGTGTAACTTCAGTTAAATACTTGTGTGTGTGTAGATTAGAAAGAGGTAAGATAAAGGATCTGCAGTATTTTATGAAGTATTCATCGTACAATGGTCAATTTTATACAAGTAGAAGTGTGTATTTACCTGGTAGTAGGCTGTCAGTAATGCCTCTCTATTTGGACTGGTAGATCTCGGCAGACCGGCAACTTTAAAAGTAGCTCTCGGTTCAAAAAAGGTTGGGCACCCCTGCTGTAAAGTGTCTAGGCTATTTTTATTATATGTACAGCACTTTGGCTCGACCAAAAATCGTTTATAAATGTGCTATATAAATAAAACTTGATTTGATTTGATCAACACATGATAATTTAGTACATCAAAAACCGTGTGTGTTTAAAGTGAAAATGCTATTGTTCAGTCGGGGTTTTAAAGAGCAGAAAGACACAACAAGCCTCATCCCAATACCCCTCCTCGACTCCTCCTTTCCCTCACTCGCGTCCCTTCCTTGCGTCTTAGCTCCGCCTCCGTAAGATGCGAGCGAGAGACACGAGGAGGTGACGCGAGGACAGAGGAGTCCTCAGGTATTAATTGGGATGTCCTCGTTCACTCAAACGTCACTCTTAAACGACGTCTGTTAATGATGACATGTGCACAGCTGTATCCCCTCTCATCGGGCTGAACTGAAGAACCCTTAGAACCGGCCCATTTCTGGTTAAATATTTATTTAAATTAATGAATCTTTCTCTTGTTAGTCAAGGAATTCAAGGATTCAATGTATGATGGTTGGTCCTGTTTTTGTGTACCGTGTTGTGTAAAATGTAGCCTAGATTTAAATAAAAATATAATGATAGTAATGTGAAAGCCTTTTAGAAATGAATTGCACATAATAATTCCCACGGAGCTGTGAGCACTTATTTATGTGACGCTTTTCCACTCATCTTCCAGTTGTCGGTTTTCCTCTGTTGAAATGGACCAGCTGTGAAGGAGGGGGCGGGGCTTTTATACGCGAGTAGTGAAAACACTTCCGCGTAGTCTGCTCGCGTGTATCCTCCCTTTCGTCTCCTCCCTCCTCCTCCGCACCCTCCTCCTCACCCTCCTCGACTCCTCCGTGTGCATTTCAGCTATTGGGACGTCCTTCAAAATGGCATGTCTTGATCAATTTCCGGGTCAAGGAGGGGAAGAGAGGAGTCGAGGAGGGGTATTGGGATGAGGCTCAGGTAAACAATCACATCCGGATTCCTGATGTTTAAATATCGCATTCACCCGGTGCAGAGGTTGCATTCAGGGTGGCTGTTACATTCAGGACTTTTATGTATGTATCCTGCAAAGACAAATCTGGGAAAGACATCTCTCTGGATATCTTGGTTTTATTTATTTCAGTTTCTGGCAGCTTTATCCTTTGTTCCTTTAACACGGTCCTCTTTTGCTGAAAGAATAAGACATGTGGGTTTTTTAAACCTCTTTTTGAAATATCTCAATTATTTTGCTTTCATATTAGCATTGAACGCAACACTCCTGTCCCTGATTATACAACATATTCATTAATATGTCAAATATTAAAGTAAAAAGGTAATTAAGAACTAAACCATATCAGATGTTTAACATGTTCCTCTGTGATGCAGAAATACCTTTTACATTTTAATGAATACAAAATGAAGAAGTCAAGTCATAAAAAAAATAAAATAATATTATTCCCAAATTAATCAGGTCATTAAGTGTCTCTTGGAGGTCATTTAGTGTCTCTTGGAGGTCATTAAGTGTCTCTTGGAGGTCATTTAGTGTCTCTTGGAGGTCATTAAGTGTCTCTTGGAGGTCATGTAGTGTCTCTTGGAGGTCATGTAGTGTCTCTTGGAGGTCATGTAGTGTCTCTTGGTGTCTCTTGGAGGTCATGTAGTGTCTCTTGGTGTCTCTTGGAGGTCATGTAGTGTCTCTTGGAGGTCATTTAGTGTCTCTTGGTGTCTCTTGGAGGTCATTTAGTGTCTCTTGGTGTCTCTTGGAGGTCATTTAGTGTCTCTATGTGTCTCTTGGAGGTCATGTAGTGTCTCTTGGAGGTCATTAAGTGTCTCTTGGAGGTCATTTAGTGTCTCTTGGAGGTCATTTAGTGTCTCTTGGTGTCTCTTGGAGGTCATTTAGTGTCTCTTGGTGTCTCTTGGAGGTCATTTAGTGTCTCTTGGAGGTCATTTAGTGTCTCTTGGTGTCTCTTGGAGGTCATTTAGTGTCTCTTGGAGGTCATTTAGTGTCTCTTGGAGGTAATTTAGTGTCTCCTGGAGGTCATTTAGTGTCTCCTGGAGGTCATTTAGTGTCTATTGGAGGTCATTAAGTGTCTCTTGGAGGTCATTTAGTGTCTCTTGGAGGTCATTAAGTGTCTCTTGGCATTTAGTGTCTCTTGGAGGTCATTAAGTGTCTCTTGGAGGTTATTTGGAGGTCATTAAGTGTCTCTTGGAGGTCATTATGTGTCTCCTGGTGGTCATTAAGTGTCTCTTGGAGGTCATTTAGTGTCTCTTGGAGGTCATTAAGTGTCTCTTGGAGGTCATTAAGTGTCTCTTGGAGGTCATTAAGTGTCTCTTGGTGTCTCTTGGAGGTCATTAAGTGTCTCTATGTGTCTCTTGGAGGTCATGTAGTGTCTCTTGGAGGTCATTTAGTGTCTCTGTGTCTCTTGGAGGTCATTTAGTGTCTCTTGGTGTCTCTTGGAGGTCATTTAGTGTCTCTTGGTGTCTCTTGAGGTTCATGTAGTGTCTCTTGGAGGTCATTAAGTGTCTCTTGGAGGTCATTTAGTGTCTCTTGGAGGTCATTTAGTGTCTCTTGGTGTCTCTTGGAGGTCATTTAGTGTCTCTTGGTGTCTCTTGGAGGTCATTTAGTGTCTCTTGGAGGTCATTTAGTGTCTCTTGGTGTCTCTTGGAGGTCATTTAGTGTCTCTTGGTGTCTCTTGGAGGTCATTTAGTGTCTCTTGGAGGTCATTTAGTGTCTCTTGGAGGTAATTTAGTGTCTCCTGGAGGTCATTTAGTGTCTCCTGGAGGTCATTTAGTGTCTATTGGAGGTCATTAAGTGTCTCTTGGAGGTCATTTAGTGTCTCTTGGAGGTCATTAAGTGTCTCTTGGCATTTAGTGTCTCTTGGAGGTCATTAAGTGTCTCTTGGAGGTTATTTGGAGGTCATTAAGTGTCTCTTGGAGGTCATTATGTGTCTCCTGGTGGTCATTAAGTGTCTCTTGGAGGTCATTTAGTGTCTCTTGGAGGTCATTAAGTGTCTCTTGGAGGTCATTATGTGTCTCCTGGTGGTCATTAAGTGTCTCTTGGAGGTCATTTAGTGTCTCTTGGAGGTCATTTAGTGTCTCCTGGAGGTCATTTAGTGTCTCTTGGAGGTCATTAAGTGTCTCTTGGCATTTAGTGTCTCTTGGAGTTCATCAAGTGTCTCTTGGAGGTCATTAAGTGTCTCTTGGAGGTCATTTGGAGGTCATTAAGTGTCTCTTGGAGGTCATTATGTGTCTCTTGGTGGTCATCAAGTGTCTCTTGGAGGTCATTTGGAGGTCATTAAGTGTCTCTTGGAGGTCATTATGTGTCTCTGTCTCTTGGAGGTAATTTAGTGTCTCTTGGAGGTCATTAAGTGTCTCTTGGAGGTCATTAAGTGTCTCTTGGAGGTCATTTGGAGGTCATTAAGTGTCTCTTGGAGGTCATTTGGAGGTCATTAAGTGTCTCTTGGAGGTCATTTGGAGGTCATTATGTGTCTCTGTCTCTTGGAGGTAATTTAGTGTCTCTTGGAGGTCATTAAGTGTCTCTTGGAGGTCATTTGGAGGTCATTAAGTGTCTCTTGGAGGTCATTTGGAGGTCATTAAGTGTCTCTTGGAGGTCATTTGGAGGTCATTAAGTGTCTCTTGGAGGTCATTATGTGTCTCTGTCTCTTGGAGGTCATTTAGTGTCTCTTGGAGGTCATTACATTTGGCTTTAAAGAAATGAAATTACAGACAGAAAACAAGAAAATAAGGACAAAAACATGAATAAATGGTATTTCTTTACAACAAAGAAATGACAAGAAATACAAGTCTGATAGTTTATTTCAAGTCTATCACCAAACATGTAGGTATATACAGTCATACGCAGGAAAACATACATATTGAGTAGCGTGAAATAAACTAAAGGGCAGCCATGCATCAGTGGAAAAACCACACCTGCGTATTTACAGTGTTAGCTTAGCACGGGTTAGCGGTGCACAGATTGTTGCCCAAAGGCAGACATTCAGGAACCCAGAAGGACTACATTAATGGATTCCTGTGGAGCATGCGGACGTGTCTTCAAGTCTTTGTACAAACAGTAAAGGGAGGACGGCAACATTCAAAGTGTACATTAACAGTCCCAGCTCGGAGTCCAGAGATACAATAAGGCCTGCAGTAACAGCGTCCTTCACTCGCTTAACGACATTCAGATTAAAACCACTCTCGTGTCTGTGCTGTACATCTGGAGCCAGTAGCTTAGCTTAGCATAGTGACTGGAAACAAAGGGAAACTGTTAGCATGGTTTGTAACCGTCGCTATGATTTTTGTTTGTTTTGAAAGGATGATTATAGAAAAACTACCGGTCTGATTGTCATGAAACTTATGGGACAGGTGGGGGAGGGGATGAAGGAGAAGTGTTTAAAATACGGACAGGATCTGGATTACGGGGCGGGAGAAATTACTGTTTCTATTTGTTGTAAACATTGCAAAATTAGACATTTTGTGCTGCATTCAAGTGACATGAGAAACAATTGGTAATTAAAATTCATTTAGAATTAATTAGCATTTTTCTACAACAGGTACAGTAGTGTAGTATTTTATACTTTAATTGAATTGCAATTAAGTATAGTTTTCAATGTGGGACTTTTTAGTGTATAGAGTATTTTTAAAGTACTTCCAAATACTCTGGATAATACTATAGCCTTAGTTCTACTTGATTCATTGTATAAAACAACTTTTTTAACAAATAAAGGCAGTTTAAACTAATATGCCAGGGTCCCAGAGGACGCATTATAAGGAGCTTTTATTGAGCTTTTTTCGTGATGAATCGAATTATTCTGCAGCGGCTTCATATCTACATGCACAAGAGTGGTGTTAATCTTTCTTAATTCATATAATACTTCCCAAACGGTCCCTTCAGTCGGAGGGTTTTCAGTGTTCAGGCGCGTGTGTTAGAGTAAGCAGCGGTACATGTCATTATAGGTGCACACATGGAAACTGTACAGGGAACCAGTGCATCGATGGCAACGCTCAGAGTTTTTATTGCTAATGGATCTCTCGCTGGCACTTCATTTCAATTAGTCTTCAGATTCAGACACACTTTCACATTTTAAAAGTCGTTTACATTCAATTTAGGAACAGCTGAGTTTCTCCTTCGTTAAAACAGAATACAATAAAACACTTATTATAGGTGACTTTGTGATATATAACTTAAATGACAGTATTTTTGGAATAATCACAGTAGTGTTGACGTAGTGTTAAATTCCCTCTTTCATTTTTCTAATAATTATAATATTGTTTGAGAGTTTTTTAAACCTTCAAATTAATAACAAATCCACTAAATTATGTTTTAAATATATTTAAAGATGACAAGGTTAGGTCCATGTTACGCTTAACAGTTTCATTTCAATACATCAATGTTAAATACAAGTATATCATATTTGAGGAGATCGTGAGTGTGTGTTCTTGGCCCCTAAAATGTAAAATAACATTTCAGAATGAAAGGAAATGCTGAAAAGCTTTGGGACAATTTAACTAATCATTATTATTTAATGAGGAATACTCTGCATTTAAAAATTGTAATAATTATATCCAGAAATTAAGAGAATAAGATTTGTTTGAATACAAAATAATCACACATTTTTGGCCGATTTTTGGTGTTTAGAAAATAAATAAATATTTTAAATAATATTCTAATTAGTGTTTATTTTAATATGAATTCATAATAATAACATTGTGTGTGTGAGCCTGTGTGTGTGAGGCTGTGTGTGTTTGTGTGTGATACTGAGTGCGTGTGTGTGAGACTATCTGTGTGTGTGTGTGTGTGTGTGTGTGTGTGAGACTATGTGTGTGTGAGACTGTGTGTGAGACTATCTGTGTGTGTGTGTGTGTGAGACTATGTGTGTGTGAGACTGTGTGTGAGACTGTGTGTGTGTGTGTGTGAGAGACTATGTGTGTGTGTGTGAGACTGTGTGTGTGTTTGTGTGTGACTGAGTGTGTGTGTGTGTGAGACTGAGTGCGTGTGTGTGAGACTATCTGTGTGTGTGTGTGTGTGTGTGAGACTGTCTATGTGTGTGTCTGTGTGTGTGTATTTCTTTCTAACTGAAATCCCTACAGCTCGTAAATATAACAATATAACACTGATTTGTAATTCAGCTGTCAAAGGCAACATGATTGGATCCGATTTCCTTGGTTTATATATTAAATGTGATTCAACTGGTAAATGTCACACAGAAATAATGGTTCCCACTGGAGCCCAAACTCAAACCATTGGCCAGCCAAATGATCCCTAAACTAACAAGAACATGACTGCAGGAAGTAAACGCCCTGTCTTCTGTTAGACGCATCCAACGTGTCAGATTGAGTGTTTCTGGACCCTCATTTCTCAGCTTTTCTCAAACTTCATCAAATGCACGTTAAAAAGTGGAATCTGTGAGGCAGTGTTTCAGGAGAGGAGAGTCTTTACATTCAGTACGAGAAGGTTCGATGTGTCAAAGCAAGAGAGAGGATTTCAAAACACTGATTCTCAGGTGAGAGACTTCACCGCTCATTAGAACTGAAGAGGAGGAGGAGGAGGAGGAGGAGGAGGAGGAGGAGGAGGAGGAGGAGGAGGAGGAGGAGAG
>NW_022991824.1:0-15000 GCF_902827175.1 Gymnodraco acuticeps
AGAGCTTACATTTTTAAGACATGAACATCCAAAACACAACACAACCAATGGCTGTGTGGAGGGAAAGGAGAAATATATCAAATTGTAATTACGAGAAGTGATTTCACGTTTGAAAACATGGTAAATCCTCAGCAGGTGTTTAGAAATGTAGATAATAGATACTGAAAGTGGCCGATATTTGGAAGTCAAAGTGTCTGGATGGAAACCTCTTGATAAAAGTCAGTTTTGGGGGAATTTAGCATTCTTCCTTTGTTGTTTTTTTGGGGTTGTTGTTGCTTTGTAAATTGGCACATCAGGGGCCTATACTACGAAGCCGGTTCAACGTAACCTGGATATGTTTGAGTTAGCCGGTTGGCCTAATCCAAAACATACGCGCTCTCGCTAAACTGTACTACGACACTGGTTATCAAGTGGATCGCTCAAGCCAGCCGTGCCCTATCTAGTTAGGTGCGCGTTCACATGAAAGGGGTGGTATCTGGAGCATTCGACCAATCACAAACATGGAGAAGCGTACTGACGGCGCAGCGTCATACTTCCTGAATGAAAAGTGAACTTTAATATTAGACATATGAAGAAGTTAAACTTTAAACATCCATGACTTAAACACTTTATCCAGGATAAAAGCCACATAGTCTGCACCTGCAAGGTGAATACAGCTGGTGACAGAACAAGTGTTTGAATGCGTACATTAACAGGTTTATGATATCACTGCCCCGTCTAAAACACGATCTGACTTTAATTACATTTGTCTCGAGTGTTTCGTCAACTAAATGTGTTGCTTAAAATAATACTTCTGCATACAGTATGTGACACTGTGAGTATTGCACGGCCAGATACGGCTCAGCTGACTCAGATAAGGAAATATATGAAACATTATGAAGTGATATGCCGCGGACTGTACTTAATGTTACTCTGATCCGGTTACTTATGTTGTGGCAGATATTTAAGTAAGCTTTCTTAACGCTAATGTTATAATAGTCAGATTGCTCTGAAGATGGAGGTGATATTCTATTAATGTTCACGTTCACACAGTCGGTGATTTTTGCCGGCCGTCTTTCCTGCAACGGCAGTTTTTCTGTATTTCCTTTCTCCTGTAATATGACTTGATCGCTTTAAACTCCGCACACTGAGCTCTGATTGGTCAGCAGGCGGTGTTTTCACTGAGTTGATCTCTAATGGCGCATTTCCACTGCAACGGGGTAGCCCCGTTTAAGCGTCCCTAAGCGTCCTCGCTCAGGCCTCGGGCTGCCTCGCTGGCCGTCCGAGGCCGTGGCGCATTTCCATTACAGTTTAGGACCTGGGGTAGCAACGCAGTGTAGGCGGGGCGATCGGCTTCACATTTCGAGTTGTTCCGTCGAGCTCCCGCTGGATTTGATCATCCCCGATGAGATGTAGGAACGTCGTCACCTCCTCGGTCGACCACGGTGTGCTTTTCTTATTAGACGTAGCCATTTTTGTAGCTCCTCCGTTTACAAAATGCTGTTTATAAAAATGCTGCAAGCTTGCTTCTAAATATATATGCGACGCTAGGGATGAACTCGCGCGCGATCTTGTGACGATTCTCTCTGACCAATCAGCAGTCAAGAGTGTTGACGTCACTAGTTCAGCCCTGGCTGATAGAACCACGATTTTATGGGGCCGGAAAAAGAGGGAAAAAGTACCCGCTAGCCGGTACTAGGCTATATGGAAACGCCACCAAAAACTGGCCTGGCCGCTTGAGGACGGTTAAGGACGCTTAAACGGGGCTACCCGCTGCAGTGGAAATGCGCCATTAGCCTGCAACCTAACCTGGTCCCGACCAGGTTAGCCGCTAAGCATAAGTTACCATGGAGATCTAGCCTGCTAAAAAGAGAACCAGCTTCGTAGGACCGGAAAGCCGGAGTTTTCCCTGAATTTAGCCGGCTAAGCGAAAATCCTGCTTCGTAGTATACCCCCCAGACCGTTAATTTCTTGTTGACATAGATTGGAGCAGGGATAATTTATTATTGGTTCCCTCTACAAAAGGCCAATGGGATTTCCATATTGGATTTCGTTATATTGTAGAAAATTAGCTCTGTGGAAAAACACTTTTTATGATACTTACAAGTTTTGTTCAGCAGGATAATCCCCACATATTAACACCGCTTTTCTGATTATTAAAGCGTACATGTGCCTGACATACATCACTACAATACTTCAGCGTCACCACAAAAACTGATGAAGAATTAAAATCCCAGACAAACTCTGAAAGCTTCTCCTTTAAAGATATTGAAAATCTTGTAAATACCAACAAGTGCGGTATTTACTCATGTATTTTAAGTTACAAAACGTTAAAAATCTCTTCAAGTTGTGTTAACATCGAACCAAAAAGTTTAAAAATGTAAACCTTATTCCGTGTTTTAGGACTCATTCCTGAAGCACTCTATTACAATTACATGTTAGATGTGTACTTGTGAGAGGCAGAAGAGGAGGAGGGTAAAAGGCGAGTGCTGGATGGAGTTTTTCTTCTGCTTTGACAGTAATGAAGTGTCTAATGGGGAACTGTCAGCAGCTCAGAGAGGCCAGAGACCTCGAGACACGGTGGAGTCAGTACACAGACACACACACACACACACACACACACACACACACACACACACAGACACACACACACACACACACACACACACACACACACACACACACACACACACACACACACACATACACACACACACACACACACACACACACACGCACACACAACATACAAACACCCCCAATTACTGCAGCTCACACATGGCCGCGGCTCTGAAGCTCTCTGCCATGTGTGTGTGGATCTGTGATGTGGTTTCTGCAGAACTAACGCACATGAAGCGGAGTTCCTAAATAACACTGAGCGAGGGCGCCGCGATGCTTCAGCAGACCAAAGGGCCATGTGTGAATCACCCCGCTCTTTACAGATAGATGTTATTACTGTACGTTTGTGCATCAAGGTTCAACCACACTGACAGTTGAAATGAAATACATAGACAAAGATTCAAGGCTTTTATTGTCATGTGTGCATAGCTACAGTGTAGATATGTCAAGGGAAATCTTAGGTCACAGGCTCCTCCAACAGTGCAACATAATATAATAAAACAGACAAAATAGTTAAAATTGTGCAAGTAAATACAAATGAAATGGAATGGAAATAGTGCAAGGAGAGTCTTTATACAAGTAATTGGAATACAGCTACATCTAAGCAGTTTAATATGATTAGAATAAGTCAGCATTCATTGATAAAAGAAACATGTATCATCAAAATGTGTGAAGATTTAAACAGCAACAGGTTTCTGTTTCAGTGTCAAGTGCACAGTAACGCCTCTAACAAGCTGCAATTAACAGGTATTGCATTAGAAATCTAATGTTAGTCTACTGTTATCACTGTTGGAAGTAGATAAGGATTGATCAGTTAAACATACTATGGACCGAGAAATCACAGTTTAAACTTGCACTGATAGATTGTAGAGCAGGGGTGTCAAACTAAAATACACAGTGGGCCAAAATACAGAAATGGGTACTAGTCGAGGGCCGGACTGGTTCAATGTTTATTGCAAAACTTATTGAAATGAACTTATTGCACATATTAAACCTGGAACTAACAAAGCTTAAATTATTGCCTATAAAACCAACATGAAACATTAATAAATAATCAGCTGCATTCATTTCTTATGGCTCTATCTGCAGCTTCATTTCTTATGATTACATTTTTCCACAGGCCAACAACAGCTTCAAAAAACAATTCCCCTCAAAGAAAAAACCAAACATGCCCTGTTGTCGTGAGAGAGAAAGTGCAGAAGGAAACATCCATGGAAACTCAGTGTTCTGCTCTGTGATGCTAGTTCAGATACTTGGCATCTCATCTTGGGTGCAAGTTCATCAATGTTTGGGGTCAGGCTCTGAGCCGAGGAGATCCTCAGGATTGAGTGAAGGTGTGCGTGCAATATACCGGCGGGCCAGATCTAATAGTAATTAGAAATTATCCTGCGGGCCGAAATTAAATCCACGAGGGCCTGATTTGGCCCCCGGGACACATGTGCTGTAGAGGGTCGAAAGAAAAAGGAGCAACACCTAAGCAGATCAAATATATACCAAGACACAAAAACAAGGACTATGATTTGGGCCTATAGGTGTGGAAGAACCACGAAGCTGATGCAATGCAATGAGACCGATTAGGCTGAATTTACTTTGGACCAAACCCAACTCCTATCTCACCTCTAGAGTTTTTGGTCAAGAGAAGAAAACAAATCCAAAAGTTTCCAGTCCATTAATTAATAAAAGAAAAGCATCAAAATGTGTGCAGATTTAAACAGCAACAGGTTTCTGTGCCCACTAATGCCTCTAACAAGCTGCATTGATAATACAATGTGATTAGACTGAATTGACTTTGGACCCAACCCAACTCCTATCTCACCTTCAGGGTTTTTTGTCAAGATAAAATAAAACAAACCAAAAGCTTCCAGTGGATTCAAAAGCAACGGTCAGCATGAGAAAAGAGTCAGACAGACACGGTGATAAATCTTCCTGATGAGACGACCCCCCGCCTGGAGGACATCTGCTGTCTGTTGTCCTCTCACACCTTTGAGGAATTGCCTCCTTGCTTCTTCCTATCTGTCTTATCTGTCTCTGCCACATCATTCAACATGGCTGCCACCTGAAAAAAAAACCTCACACATGTTGATGTAGAAGAGACATGAAGAAGTGGATTTTGCATAATAGTCGACCTTTAAACCAAAAGGTGAGAGGGAAGTTTCTGATGCAACTGATGTTGAAGCTCAATTCTGACCATATCTGTCCTTACTGTTAAGCCCGAGAGACCCCGGTAATGGGGGCCTCCTGCATTATCTTGCAGGAAACAGTGTCTGAGGGCATGTTCATTTAATAAACTATGAATGTGTTATATCCATGTAACGGAAAGAAACTCATCTAACTGATCATTTTTTTTTTTTTTTTTTAAAACCCTACAATGCTAACGCTGAGCCTCTGAATTAGCAACGAGCGAAAAATGCTAACAGATGACTGCACCGAAGTTCAAAACCTTATTATTTATCTTTGCTGCACATCTCAACCCATCGTTTCACATCGTGAGGGGACACAGAATCGATGGTTATCCTCATTATCACTCAATCATACGAACTCTCGGAGATAATAACAAGAACACACATCAAAACATATGGAGCTATTTAGCCAAAAACGGCAAAATGGCTCACCTGTGTGGTAGTCTGGTCAAAAGTGGTCTTCAATGGCATTAAAACGATGCTGAAGTTAATCCATAGGTTAATCCAATGTGTCTGTGTCACTTTGAATGATTTCTGATAATCCATGAGCAATACATCTGCTTTTCGGTTTTGAGATGTCAGACCTAGAGACAGCTTTACTCTGGAGCAAAACTGCGTACGCGAAGCCCCCACCTTTTTGTTTTACCATGTGTGTGTGCGGGGAGATTCCCCTTGGATTCTATTGGCTCTAACGGTCAGAAAGAGATGTCACATGTCAAAATCGAAGAAGGGGGGCCAGAGATAAGGAAAATCCACCCAAATGGCCCCAGAAGAGGTTTTCTTTGCTAACTCTGTCTAAAAAGGTCAAATATCACTTGTTTTGCATCAATCTTGATACAGGGTACTTATTATATGTTGTACTTTGGATTCCTAAAGCTTTTAGTCTACTAACCCATCATCCAAGGTTAGTTTTCACTATAAGTACAAAATATCTTTTGGACGGACACTATAATTTACAGTTTTTTACCATGTTCAATCTGAATTTTCTTTAAAAAAACATCTATATTGATTCTGACTTTTCTACATCCAACTCACAGGTTTATCATTACTTTGAGAAAAAAGATTATTCATTTAACCCTTTTAGAAGGGAAGATATGGTCATTTGTTCTGGGAATGTCATTTTCGAGCCTGAGACCTGAAAAACAGGCTCAGGGCTTAACAGATTGTTTACACTTCTTTGATTTTTGCACTGCATGTTTCACAAAGTTCTTAAGAAACAGGAGTTTTGCACCCTGGGAAGAGGTACAGTATGTTTGAAATAAGTTCATACGGATTGCATCCAACCACTATAGGCTAAATACCGTATGTACTTGTTGAAAATGACATGACAATATGCACTTTTGGACCGCATCCATGATCCAGACAGTTAAGGCGTTCACACCTCGGGATAACTGACCAATCCTCACAGCAAGTGGGTGTGGACGTTGCATTGAGTTAGGGTTAGGGTTAGGGTTAGGGTTAGGGTAACCTCATTCCAATAGTCACCAAGGGTTGGGGTTGATTGTCGGAATAAGCTCTTTTCATAGTTTCTCAAAATTCATTGTTTAACATTTGGTTGTTTATATGAAAAATAAACTCTATGGGAAAGGTATATGTGTGTGTGTGTGTGTGTGTGTGTGTGTGTGTGTGTGTGTGTGTGTGTGTGAGAGTGTGTGTGTGTGTGTGTGTGTTGGGGGGAATTAGTGGGGTTAAAACACAACAAACGGAAGAGAATTTCGCAACACATAAAAAAACATTTCACAAATAACATAAAAACTTCTTAAAGATAAAATACAACAAAATTATTCGTTTTTTCTGAAAAACCTCAGGGACCTCAGGTTTTTGTAGCTTTCAGACCCTCCAACAAAGATTCAGACAGAGAGTACTGGCCCGTTAACTCGCATGGTTGTGCAATCCAATAAATGCTATTGGCAGAGTTATTGGTTGGAAGTCAGTGAGGGATCATGCCCTCTTTACTGCACCAGTACTGCTTAGTCTGGAAGAAAATGGGTTCAAGTCCCATTTAAAATGAGTAAAATAACATTATGTATGTCATTTCCCATGAAAAAATAATATATTGAAATCAACACAGGCTCCAGAGTTGGATGTTTCATTCATAAAATAATAAAATGCACCACTTAGCCAAGCAGTGTTGTACTTGTGCTGTTAAATCCTTTGTGTTTCCACCTAAAGAGATGTTGGCATGATGTTGGAGGTCTGGCTCGCACCAGCGTGTCTGCGTTCACATCCAGAAATATTTCCTCATTAAAAGCAGGCAGCCGTGTAGTTTTGGGTTGGATTGAATTATTCACACATTTTTCTGCCTCCTTCTCTGAGACAGGACTTTTTCTTTCTCTCCGCTCGGTTATAAACGGCCTCGCTGTCTCCCTTACTTTCTCTTCATGCGTGTCATCTGGACATCTGTAACATGACACACGCACAGCACACACACACACACACACACACACACACACACACACACACACACACACACACACACACACACACACACACACACACACACACACACACACACACACACACACACACACACACACACACACACACACACACACACACACACACACAACAGATGCTGAGACGCTGACAGTTTAACAAATGTTTGCGTGACCTCTTCACCGACACCTGACAACGAGGCATCAGCCACTGCACTCATTAGGAAATATATATCAAAGCTCCAGGGAGACATTAGGCTGAGAAGCTTCACTCTTTTTCAACAAATCCAACTTAAGCTGGACAACAGCTCAAAGGTAAACAGTTTCACTCCAGTGGGAGCGACGCAGAGTGATTTGTTATGTGAAACGGAAACTCAAAAAAAGCACATTTAAAGAAATATTTCAACATTTTGGGAAAGTTTGCTTTCCTTTCTGTCACAGCTCGGCCTCTACTGAAGCATCACAAAGCCATTGTTAAAGGAATAGTTCACCAAAAATACAATATAAATTCTAAATAGTGCTGATCTTCATCTGCTCTGAAGGTTTTCTTCTTGTATTGTGTTAAGGGGAGCAGACAGCACATACAATGAAAGCTTATCTGTGACAGTACGAACACAGTAAGACAGAACAAGTTTATAAGATACTTTCTGATAACTCCTGTGCACCATTATTCAAATGTAGTGTCTCCATAGCGGGCTGATGGAAATCTGACACAACTATTGTTTAGCAATTTTCCTCCCATGAAGCCGTATACGTAATGCTTTGCAGCCTTTTGTATGTTTTTCTGCAGCCCTGAAATGCTTTTATTTTTTAGGTGCTGCAAAAACTCCATTCAGAGCGTCGACAGGTGATCAATACAAACATTTTTAGTAAACCAAACTGGTCCAATTCAAAGTAGAATAAATAGGAAAGTCAGATGATGTCATTCAGCATGAAAACTACCCATGTGCTTTTGTTTGTTGCAGGGAGAGTGTGTCGTTTCAGAGCAATGGGCCTTGAATAACAGGCCGTCTGACAAAAAGGGGTTTTTGATCCAATAGGACCATTTCCATTTGGGGTTTTTGAATGATGAGCTGTTGCAACAGACTTGATGATGTATTTTTGTAAGTTAATCCGGACGTTAGCATTTCAGAAAATAGGATCTGTGGCAAACAAACATCATGATACTTACCAAGCTTTGTTCAGCGGGATAATCTCCACTTATTAACACCCCTTTTATAATAGATGAAGCTTAGATGCAATCGCCAGAAGTGAAAAGCTAATGCTGGGCTATAAAGAAACTACAGCTACACGGACACATGACTTCACGACAGCAACGCTAAGCTAAAGGTGGCTAATCAGTTTGTATTTGTATCTCCTGTAGTCCTCCCACACTGCTGTGAAATCATCCTGCGGCAGAGGTGGGAAGTAGTGGAGTACAAATACTTCGTTACTGTAATTAAGTACATGTTTCTGGTATCAGTACTTTACTCCACTACTTATTTTTCTGACGACTTTTTACTTTGACTTCTTACATGTTTAACCCAAATACCTGTACTTTCTACTTCTTACATGTTGAACTCAAATACCTGTACTTTCTACTTCTTACATGTTGAACTCAAATACCTGTACTTTCTACTTCTTACATGTTGAACACAAATACCTGTACTTTCTACTTCTTACATGTTGAACCCAAATACCTGTACTTTCTACTTCTCTCATTTTCCAAACAGCTGGTTCCTTTAGTCTGAATGTGTGTTTGGTGCGTGATCATTATTCTTTAGAGTCATTGCGTGCCTATTGATTTGAACACGATCCGTGTATCCATCATTTCCTGGTCTTCTCTAAAGAAGAGGGACCAATGGAAACGTTGTCATGTTGCCGTTGTTCAGCATGGAAACATTCATTAGCTAACAATGACATTATTGTTCTATTAATATAAAGGGAGGTCAGGTACTCTTTAAAGCAGCTGCTAGTTATGGGTACTTTTTACTGAAGTACATTTCAAAGCCTCTTTACTTTGACTTGAGTAAAGAAGTTTAGTCAGTACTTCTACTTTTACCAGAGTATTTTTGCACGAGTACTTGAGCCATCTCCGTCCTGCGGGCACAATTGGGGTTTTAGGGGGGCACCATGCACCCGAGACCCTTCTGTTGACCGAACAGCTGCACAGCACTTCATCGATGCTTTTTACATCGAGCTGCTGACCTTTACTAAGTGTTGTCTGGGGGATAATTTAATTGAAGCCTCATTTTCGGACCTGAAACCACTTATCATGGAGCCATACATTGTAGAAATCTAATGCTTACCCAATTTACCGGCTAACATGCTGCTTAGTTTGGCCGTACTTTGTATATTTCACCTCATTTACTACTACTTAATGTTTAATTTGCATTCCTGCTGGCCATTTCCAAAAAGCAAACTGTGTTGTTTTTGGGTTGTTTTGAATGTATTTTCCTACACTCTACAAAGCTGTTGTTTTCATATCGTTTCATTACATGATAAAGATCAGTGTGCAGATTGCAATACGCTCATGAACATGTTGAGATAATTTGCCACTTAGTTACAGAACTGCACTTCATTACAGCTGGGGTTGTATTTTCAGAGTTCTCTCCGTCTGAGACTTATTTTAAATCCTTAAATGGTTTTCAAAATCTGATAGCCACGGGAATAATCACAATGTCTGCTGTAAGTCTTTACATATGAAAATGTTTGCTCGATTACAATTTATCAAATTAAGTTTTACGTATGTCAAGGGTTATTATTTTCTTTAATTATTGCCTTCGTCTGCTGTATCAAAAGACAGGGCTTTTGTGCGTTTATTGTGTAGTATATTGAAGCATTGTGTTTTCATTTTTGGCTAAATATAATAATCCTTGCTGTTAACACACATATCACCTTTGCAATATGAACGACATTTGAATGCACACATTTTAACATCAATTTAAGTCTAACCTTTAAACGTTTTGCTCACCTTTACCTACCTCTCGTCATAGATGACAGAGATAGTTACTGAGAAAATAGGAATCCTGATATAACTTGATTATAATGAGATGAGATTAATAAGATTACACACAAGTATCGATACGGATAATCAGTTGTGGTGGAATATAACTCACTAAGTATGATAACTCAAGTACTGTACATATTCAAAGGTATTGTGCTTAACTTGGGTAATTCCATTTTGTATACTTCTATTCCAATACATCTCTTTACCCCCTTCATATTTAGTTTGATTGTAGTACCACTTTTTAAAGGTCTTTGTCTCGATCTCTTAGCATCTAGTCTTGGTCTTGGTTAAGGTAGTCCTGACTACAACACAAATATTTAGTAAGAAACATACTCTTCTTTATTTGGTGAATTTGTATGTTTGTGATAAACTGAAGGATGACGTATTCATTTTAAGTCTCTTACTTCTTAAGCTTAATATAGGCTAGCTAGATAACGCATCATCACAGAGCTGAAAACATGCACAGTTTTTATGAGCTCATGAAAATGTATTAAACATATCCCAAAAAATATTAGGAGTAGGATTTTGAGGTGTTAAATTGGACCTATTGACACCTGCTCTTTTTTACATTTGAACTGTATTTAGACCAAGCAGGCAAACACACTACACCAGTAAATATGTGAAACACACACTCCTTCTCTGTCACTTAAACACACTCATCCCAATGTAACACACACACCTTTTCCCCTCTTTCTCTCTTAACACACTTTCCTCCTTCTTAACCTCTTGCTTGCCTGACTTCCTGTCTCCCTGCAGCCTGAAAGCTGAGCCAAATCAATTAGTCTGCTGAAATTACAGAGCAATAAATAACCAGGGCAGCGGGGAGACGGGCGGGGGGTTGACGGGCGGGGGGCAGAGTTATGGGGCCCCTCCTGTCTGAGGCCTCTGACCTTCAGCAATATCACAATATGAGCTTTTTATGAGCTTCACTGCATGAGTGAAGAATTTGGTATGAGCAGAGGTGGGAAGTAGTGGAGTACAAATACTTCGTTACTGTACTTATGTACATTTTTCTGGTATCAGTACTTTACTCCACTACTTATTTTTCTGACGACTTTTTACTTTGACTTCTTATATGTTGAACCCAAATACCTGAACTTTCTACTTCTTACATGTTGAACCCAAATACCTGTACTTTCTACTTCTTACATGTTGAAACCCAAATACCTGTACTTTCTACTTCTTACATGTTGAACACAAATACCTGTACTTTCTACTTCTTACATGTTGAACACAAATACCTGTACTTTCTACTTCTTACATGTTGAACTCAAATACCTGTACTTTCTACTTCTTACATGTTGAACTCAAATACCTGTACTTTCTACTTCTTACATGTTGAACACAAATACCTGTACTTTCTACTTCTTACATGTTGAACACAAATACCTGTACTTTCTACTTCTTACATGTTGAACTCAAATACCTGTACTTTCTACTTCTTACATGTTGAACTCAAATACCTGTACTTTCTACTTCTTACATGTTGAACTCAAATACCTGTACTTTCTACTTCTTACATGTTGAACACAAATACCTGTACTTTCTACTTCTTACATGTTGAACTCAAATACCTGTACTTTCTACTTCTTACATGTTGAACTCAAATACCTGTACTTTCTACTTCTTACATGTTGAACTCAAATACCTGTACTTTCTACTTCTTACATGTTGAACTCAAATACCTGTACTTTCTACTTCTTACATGTTGAACACAAATACCTGTACTTTCTACTTCTTACATGTTGAACTCAAATACCTGTACTTTCTACTTCTTACATGTTGAACTCAAATACCTGTACTTTCTACTTCTTACATGTTGAACACAAATACCTGTACTTTCTACTTCTTACATGTTGAACACAAATACCTGAACTTTCTACTTCTTACATGTTGAACTCAAATACCTGTACTTTCTACTTCTTACATGTTGAACTCAAATACCTGTACTTTCTACTTCTTACATGTTGAACTCAAATACCTGTACTTTCTACTTCTTACATGTTGAACTCAAATACCTGAACTTTCTACT
The DNA here is from genome assembly GCF_902827175.1 of Gymnodraco acuticeps. Lineage (NCBI taxonomy): Eukaryota > Metazoa > Chordata > Actinopteri > Perciformes > Bathydraconidae > Gymnodraco > Gymnodraco acuticeps. The sequence continues at coordinate 12,235 of NW_022991824.1, forward strand.
TCTTACATGTTGAACACAAATACCTGTACTTTCTACTTCTTACATGTTGAACTCAAATACCTGTACTTTCTACTTCTTACATGTTGAACTCAAATACCTGAACTTTCTACTTCTTACATGTTGAACTCAAATACCTGTACTTTCTACTTCTTACATGTTGAACACAAATACCTGAACTTTCTACTTCTTACATGTTGAACTCAAATACCTGTACTTTCTACTTCTTACATGTTGAACTCAAATACCTGTACTTTCTACTTCTTACATGTTGAACTCAAATACCTGTACTTTCTACTTCTTACATGTGAACTCAAATACCTGAACTTTCTACTTCTTACATGTTGAACACAAATACCTGTACTTTCTACTTCTTACATGTTGAACTCAAATACCTGTACTTTTCTACTTCTTACATGTTGAACTCAAATACCTGTACTTTCTACTTCTTACATGTTGAACTCAAATACCTGTACTTTCTACTTCTTACATGTTGAACTCAAATACCTGTACTTTCTACTTCTTACATGTTGAACTCAAATACCTGAACTTTCTACTTCTTACATGTTGAACACAAATACCTGTACTTTCTACTTCTCTCATTTTCCAAACAGCTGGTTCCTTTAGTCTGAATGTGTGTTTGGTGGCGTGATCATTATTCTTTAGAGTTATTGTGTGCCTATTGATTTGAACACGATCCGTGTATCCATCATTTCCTGGTCTTCTCTAAAGAAGAGGGACCAATGGAAACGTTGTCATGGTGCCGTTGTTCAGCATGGAAACATTCATTAGCTAACAATGACATTATTGTTCTATTAATATAAAGGGAGGTCAGGTACTCTTTAAAACAGCTGCTAGTTATGGGTACTTTTTACTTAAGTACATTTCAAAGCCCTCTTTACTTTGACTTGAGTAAAGAAGTTTAGTATTTTTAAACACGAGTATCTGTACTTCTACTTGAGTAAAGGATGTGTGTACTTTTGCCATCTCTGGGTATGAGAGAGAAAAAAGGACAAACTAATTCAACATATTAACTTTTGCTTTTTATTCTTTCATTTATAGATTTTAAAGTGTGCACTGAGCGCTGGGAAGGAGTGATGATTTCTAGCAAGAGAAGAACTGACTATCTAAGATTATTTTCAATATATGTTTAATAAGATATAACCATACGCTCCATCCGTCTGTGTGTAACCGCACACGCCAGGCGGGGGGTGTTTCTGCGTCGCCCCGTGACCCTGTGCTGTCCTCGGATGTTACCTGATCCGTCCTGTAGCAGACTGTCTCACTCACACACACACACACACACACACACACACACACACACACACACACACACACACACACACACACACACACACACACACACACACACACACACACACACACACACACACACACACACACACACACACACACACACACACACACACACACACACACACACACACACACACACACACACACACAGATATCTGCAGTAAACAACTGCAACAGATTGAACACACTGTACTGTGGAGATAAGAAATCTGTGTGTGTGTATTGAAAACACTGACGTTATGCAATTACACACACTCTGCTGAGGACATTCATCCACATTTCAAGTTTTAAGTCATGATGTGTACTTTTACGGAGAAGTGATTCTTTTTTAAACATGTGAAAGGATTCATCTTACATGAGACTATAACACCTCTGACACAAAGTCCCAAATGTTACTTACACCCACATTATATAGAAGACACAAAAAACAATATACTAGGTACATTTTTACTTACTTTTATTACTTGAAGGTTTTATATATCTTTAATATTCCAAGAGTCTGGAAAATATGTTTTTGTTTGCGGGACTCCTTGCATATTTTCCCAAAAACGTTTGCGCATCTTATGTGGGCTGCAGAGGCCAGAAAACTTTGTTCAGCTTCTGGACTTGGAGAGTCCGGTATCCAGTTCTTACAGTAATTATTGGGGTATTCCAACACAATAAAAGAGTAAGTAACACATGGTTTAAACAGGCAGAAACAGATGCTTAAAGCAGGGTTTTTGTTTATCAATCAATATCACAAACTCTGTGAAGCATACGACAACTTCTGTCCTTAGATTGTTGCAGCGTATTAGCAAAAACAAAAAATCGATAGGGAAAAATAATGGAAAAAACCTAAATGAGAGCGAACGAGAAGGGCATATAGTGCAATAGATGTTATGTGTACAGAACAAATATTACAACCAATTGCAACAATCCATATGACTCAAAATGATATATATTTGTTGACGGATAGTGATGGAAACGTAATAACAGGGTTGCAAAATAACTACTGCATTTTTTATAACTTCTGAAAATATTGACTATTCACCACGACCTCCCACAGATCTCCGCTCGGTCCCACAAGGCCTCACTGTGGCTGCACTGGGCTTTACTGTAAGTGCTGCAGATTTCAGGCGTATTTGCATTTCATCGAACTACCACAAACCAGCCAATTAAAACCCAGCTCCAGAGGTTCTGCTTCGTGTTCACAGCTGCCTGGTCAGACATTACTCCCTGGCTGTGGCTCAGGGGGTCGATGGTCGTCCTCCAATCGGAAGGTCAGTGGTTTGATCCCCAGCAGTCAACATGTCGATGTGTACATGGTGAAGATACTCAACCCCAAATGGCTCCTGGTGGCCAACAGTGTGTGTGAACAGTAGTTTACCTGAGCAGGTACCTCTAATGGCTGGCTCTGTATGAATGTCTGTGAATGCTGTCTAGTGTATGTAAAGGTGGTTTGAGGCGTTGTAA